>NC_057813.1:474201836-474213507 GCF_018294505.1 Triticum aestivum | reverse complement strand
GCCGCTCCTTGGCGGCGGGGCGGCGTGGTGGTGCTGGGTGGCCGTCGTCGCGCCCCCGGCTCAGATCTGGGCCCGGCGGGCCCCATCTGGGTCCTAGCGGGCCGGCTCCCCGGCGTGGCCTCGTTGTCTCCGGCGCGGTGAGGAGGAGGAGCGGCTCGGATACGGGGCGGCGGCACTGACGGCGTGCCGGCAGCAGCGCGAAGGCGGGCGCTTTACGAGCCCACTAGGGCTCGGCCGGGCCTGTGGGCCTACGGGCCTGGTGTGCTCCTGCTATTGCGTCCGGACGGCTACCGTCACGGACGGTGGAGGTGGGGCCCTCCCGCGTGCCAACGGTGATGATGCCCTAGTCCCGGCTTTGATTCTTCGTCGTGTTGTCCTCACTCCGCGTTGCTGTGGTGAGACGGTGTGGGGGCCTCTTGACCGTGTTGGCGCTGGGTGGTGGTTGGTTTGGTGGCTGGCTCCGGAGCGCCCGAGGTGCGGGTTGGGATCGGGGGAAACCCCTGTCGGCTTGGCCGACACTGGCGCGGTGGCGCTTGTGGGTGCCACCTGACCCGGGAGGGCGTCGGGGGCTACCCTTCCTCTCGCCTCGTCGTGTACCGGGGGAAACCCTTGGCAGCAGCATCGTCATCGTCGCGATCCTTCTTGGAGGTGTTGATAGGTGTCGGCGCTTCGGAGTCTTGGATCCTAGTGGGAGATCCTGGTGGGCGCAGCGATCGCGAGGCTTCTTCGTTTTTGTTGATCCGCCGTTGTCGGCATTTGTTTCTTTTGCTCTTTCTCTGTCGTTTCCTTTTGGGCGCGACTGTGCTGCTTCCACCCCAGCACCTATCCTTGTATGGCTCGGTTGGTTGCTTTGTATACAAAGCGGGGGGGAAACCCTTTTTCGGTAACAACCATATTGAAGAGCTTCACCATATGCACAACACCACGATAAAGATATGCTTGCCTCTACCATGATTCAAAGTACTCGTGTTGTTTTTCTTGTTTCAACTTGTAGCATCATGCTTCATTGTTTACCAATATAAAATAGAACACACTTGTTTTGAATCGGATTTGATGATACACCATGAAGCACTAAGGTACACTTTGAAACAAGATAAGTTCTAAAAGTAGTCAGAAAACATTACGAATCTCGAAGCAACCATGGATGGTGGATTCATGCACACGATATCCCATGCATGATAGAATTGCTTTTCTTGTGGGGACGACCTCTATCTAGATCCCACTGATAATTAATGATCGGAAGGTGTTTTAGACATGTCCACATATGTTCCAACCTATATGGTCACACGCTTAATGCTTAGTGACATTTCAAAATGTTACGATTTAATGGAGATTGAAAGAGAAGTGTTTTGAAAGTGTTTCAAATATTCTTGCAAGAGTTTTGGGAGGTCCCGGTGATGCTCGAAAGTGTTTTAGATGGTTTTGGAGATTTATAGAATATTAAGCTTTCGGAGAAGGTTCTGAAAAATTCTAGAACATTCAAGGACCCTGCAAGGCCATCACACCCTTTGCTTTGAGGAGAAGGCATCCTAGTGGGGGTTGGTCAACCATGGAAGAATCTTGGTAGGACCTCACTTAGTTGGGGAGGAATGATTCCTTCCCAAGTCGGTCGACCCCCTCCCTAGCCACCTATATAAGGAGGGGCATGGGCGCACCTGGGACACACCAAACCCTTGGTCGAGCACTCTCGTGGCCACTGTCATGTCCCTTTTTTAGTCGTCCGCCTCTCTGTCCCTCTAGATTAGATCGTGGATTTCATGTTGTTCCATTGTGTTGGTCCACAAGTTGTTGTGGTGTTAATACTTTGGTACGCACAGATACCTTGGCATCGTGATCTTCGACATTAGATCGGGCTTCGTAGGAGAAACTCTTCGTTTTTGTAGGATGGTCTAGCCTATTGCTCTATCCTTGTGCTTATTTCGCGACTATGAGGTATAACCTAGTTGTAGGAGTCGGAGGACTTCATTGACATTCAACAACGTCAATATCTTCGATGCTCCAACGTGATCTCATTGCCTGCACCTCGATAGTGATCTTGGTTGGTTCTTGCATGGTGATTTTGTAGGATCGAAAGTATGTCTAGAGGGGGGGGGGTGTGATTAGACTACTTGACCAAATAAAAATCCAGCCTTTTCCCAATTTTAAGTCTTGGCAGATTTTAGCAACTTATCACAAGTCAAGCAATCAACCTACACATGCAATTCTAAGAGTATAGCAGCGGAATGTAAATCATTGCATATGAAGGTAAAGGGGAGGACTTTGACGGGAGAAAACGCAATGTAGACACGGAGATTTTTGGCGTGGTTCCGATAGGTGGTGCTATCGTACATCCACGTTGCTGGAGACTTCAACCCATGAAGGGAAACGGCTGCGCGAGTCCACGAAGGGCTCCACCCATGTAGGGTCCACGAAGAAGCAACCTTATCTATCCCACCATGGCCATCGCCCACGAAGGACTTGCCTCACTAGGGTAGATCTTCACGAAGTAGGCGATCTCCTTGCCCGTACAAACTCCTTGGTTCAACTCCACAATCTTGACGGAGGCTCCCAAGTGACACCTAACCAATCTAGGAGACACCACTCTCCAAAAGGTAATAGATGGTGTGTTCATGATGAACTCCTTGCTCTTGTGCTTCAAATGATAGTCTCCCCAACACTTAACTCTCTCTCAGAGATTTGGATATGGTGGAAAGATGATTTGAGTGGAAAGCAACTTGGGGAAGGGCGGAAGGCTAGAGATCAAGATTCTTGTGGTTGGATTGAAATATCTTGGTCTCAACACATGAGTAGGTAGTTCTCTCTCAGAAAATGAATGCTGGAAGTGTAGGCACGTTCTGATGGCTCTCTCCCCGAATGGAGGAAGGGCGGAGGGGTATATATAGCCTCCACACAAAATCTAACCGTTACACACAATTTACCAAACTCGGTGGGACCGAATAGTGAAACTCGTTCAGACGATTTAGTTCAAAATCTGAACATTAGGCTTTTCGGTGGGACTGACATGTCAACTCGGTGGGACCGATTGTGTTAGGGTTAGGGCATAACGTAATCTCGGTGAGACCGATCACATGAACTCGGTGAGACCGATCACATGAACTCGGTGAGACCGATTTCTGTAATAGGAAAATAGAGAGTTGGTCAGGCAAACTCGGTGGGACCGATCGCTCGTTTTGGTGAGACCGAAATGTTATGAAAAGGAAACAAAGAGTTCGCATTACGAACTCGGTGGGACCGATCACTCATCTAGGTTAGACCGAAACGTTACGAAGGGAAACAGAGAGTTTGCAATCCCATCTCGGTGAGACCGAGATCCCTATCGGTGAGACCGAACTGATTAGGGTTTCTGGCTATGGCTATGTCAAATGAACTCGGTGGCGCCGGATAGATCAAATCGGTGGGGCCGGGTTTGACTTTTGGTTTGAGACATATGTGGATATGAGAAAGTGGTTGAGGGCTTTTGGAGCATATCACTAAGCATTTTGAGCAAGCAAGCCATTAAGCAACACCTCATCCCCTTTTAATAGTATTGGCTTTTCCTATGGACTCAATGTGATCTTGGATCACTAAAATGAAAATGTAGAGTCTTGAGCTTGTGCCAATATGTGTCCTTAGCATTTTGAGGGGTCCACATCTCTAGTCCATGCCATGCCAATCATTGAACTTTTTGAAATGATTATCTTGAAAGAATATTAGTCCAATGAGCTAAATGTTGTTAAGAATTACCAAAACCACCCAGGGATTAGTTGCATTTTCAATCTCCCCCCTTTTGGTAATTGATGACAACAAATAGATCAAAGCTTCGACAAATGATAACAAGAACGAATTACAGTGTCGCTTTGAGAAGTATGTGATAAGCAAGAGCTCCCCCTAAATTTGTGCATTATTTAAAATTTGCTTTTGAATGCAAATGCACAATCGATTAGGATTATGGGTTACTCTTCCATGTCACATACATCTTGGTGGGGCGCTCAAAATGATAGTATATGAAATATGCTCTCATCACCAAGGCAAGATGTGAATGATCATACATGAGAGATAGATAATATCATCATCTAAGCACAAGCATTAACGTATTATATGATCAAACACATGACCATACAAGTATCTCACAAATACATAAAGTATCATCCAAGCAAGCAAACAAATAAGTAGAAAACAAGATAGCAAAAAGAAGCAAAGCTCTCTCTCTCTCTAAGCCTATGATCTATACACTTTCTCCCCCTTAGGCAACAAGTTACCAGAAAGCTTGAAAATGCACAGTGCTATGTGGCTCTCTAAGCTTGATCTTCGGGAGGTGGCGTGGAGAGGAATCCTGCGATAAATGCATCTGTTGAGGTTGTAGAAGCTGGTGGAGTTGCAATCGGAGGGGCAACTGAACCTGTGACTACAGGTGCTGAAGTAGTAGCTCTAGTGTCTGTCACTGGCACGGCTGCAGACCTATGTGCCCTAGGCACTCTCTGAAAAACTTCAGTGGTAGCTTTCCCTCTCCTCTCTTCAGCTTCATCCTGGAGCTGCTCAACTGTAGTTTGCATCTCTGTGACCTTCAAGTCTAGATCATAAAATTTTGTTTCAATGATCCTTTCAAGGCTCTCTTGATTTTGAGTCATGGTGGCCAATCCTTTCTCAATCCTCAAAGTGGCTTGAATAAGATAGCCAAGTTGATCTTGTTTTGACTTGAGAAAAACTTGTGAAGCCTCTTCAGCACTTGGCATCTTGGCTGCCTTCTCTGCTTTTGCCTTCTCCCTCTTCTCTTGAGCCTCTGCAGACGTAGGATCTGAAGCATCCATAACAACTGTGTTGTCCTCATGATCAGGCCTCAAGGGAAGGTGCTCTTTGTCCAACAAGTATATGCCTTTGCCCATCTTGGAGTTAATGAGCATCTGGATGTGTGGAGCATATCCACATGATCTCTTTTGGTCTGCTGCTGTTCTCTTGATGGTTTCAACAATCAAACTCATCACTTTGAATTTTTGGGGCACATCAAACATCTGAAGCAAGTTGACGGAGTGGCCTCTGATCATCCTGTGATCTCCTGATTTGGGCAGCAAGGTGTGCCTCAAAATGGTGTTCATGGTGGCCAGTCCAGAAAACAGATAATACACTAAGCCTAGCTTGTGTGTCTCCAAGGCCTTGTCAGGAATTTCCTTGTACATGTTGGCCATGGAGTTGTGACCCTTCCTAGGTTTAGCATAGACATCAATGTCATCCTCATGCTCTTCAGGGGCATTGATCAACTTGGCCCACTCAGCAACAGTAGACTGATATCTTGTTCCTTCAGTTATCCATACAATTCTTCCATCAGGGTAGAAGTGAGTTGTTGAATAGGACTGCATAATGAGCTCATCATTCCACTTGGTCAACTTCTGACCCACAAAGGTGTCTACTCCATTGAGTCTGAAGCTTTCATGCACTCCAGGGAAGTGGTCTTCATTGTTGTCGATGTACTTCCAATCAACCCACTTCATATCACACACTATGGGCTTCTTATCCAAAAGGACTGTCTCATAGAAGTCCTGCTGTTCCTTGGTGTGAAATTTGTAGTCCACAACAGTCCTTCTTCTCATAGCATAAGGGTCTGATTGTCTCCACATTTTGAGACCTTAATCCTTTCTCTACTTTATGTTTTCATCCACTGGGTGATTGTCATCATGATCAGGGATCTTGGGCTTCAACTTTTTGTGCACTTGGGCTTCATCTTCTTCTTCTTCTTCTTCTATTTCAGGCACTAGGGCCTTGTTCTTTTCAGCAGCTGGTATATTTCTGGTGCTCCTCTTTGGTACAGACTTGGTGGCTGGAGCAGTAGCTTGGGGGGCAGTCTTGGGCTTTGATGGAGCAGCCCCAGACTTGATGGCATCCCCCATCAGCTTCTGTGTCTTTGATACTGGTGCATCATCCTCTTCTTCCTCTTCCTCATCTGATTGGATCATCATTGAGGGCTTTCCAATAACTCTTGCCATAGTTTTCTTGGCCCTTTCCTTCCTCTTCTTGCCTTCACTAGCAGCCTCTTCTTTAGTTGATTTGGAGGCTTCAAGAGTTGAGGCTCTGGCCTTTGACATGGGCACTCTCTTGGCGGGAGCCTTCTTGTTCAGACCAGGTGAGGGAGTCCTGGATTAGGGGGTGTCCGTATGGCCGGACTATACCTTCAGCCGGACTCCTGGACTATGAAGATACAAGATTGAAGACTTCGCCCCGTGTCCGGATGGGACTTTCCTTGGCGTGGAAGGCAAGCTTGGCAATGCGGATATTTAGATCTCCTACCATTGTAACCGACTTTGTGTAACCCTAACCCTCTCCGGTGTCTATATAAACCGGGGGGTTTTAGTCCGTAGGACAACATACAACAATCATACCATATGCTAGCTTCTAGGGTTTAGCCTCCTTGATCTCGTGGTAGATCTACTCTTGTAATACCCATATCATCAATATTAATCAAGCAGGACGTAGGGTTTTACCTCCATCAAGAGGGCCCGGACCTGGGTAAAACATTGTGTCCCTTGTCTCCTGTTACCATCCGCCTAGACGCACAGTTCGGGACCCCCTACCCGAGATCCGCCGGTTTTGACACCGACATTGGTGCTTTCATTGAGAGTTCCTCTGTGTCGTCGCTTTTAGGCCCGATGGCTCCTCCGATCATCAATAACGATGCAGTCCAGGGTGAGACTTTTCTCCCCGGATAGATCTTCGTCTTCGGCGGCTTCGCACTATGGGCCAATTCACTTGGCCATTTGGAGCAGATCGAAAGCTACGCCCCTGGCCATCAGGTCAGGTTTGGAAGTTTAAACTACACGGCTGACGTCCGCGGGGACTTGATCTTCGACGGATTCGAGCCACAGCCGAGCGCGCCGCACTGTCACGATGGGCATGATCTAGCTCTGCCGCCGAACAGTGCCCTGGGGGCCGCACACGCATCGGTTCTGACCCTTAATTTGGAGCCTACTGCGCCGATCGAGGATGAGTGGTTGGACGCCGCCTCGGGGGCTGCGATCCCAAAGGCGATCGAGCCGAACACCAGCCCCGCACTCCACAAGGCCCGTGACTCCGAGGGGCCGGATTCCTCTCCGGACTCCGAGCCCTCCGTGCTCCTACCGATCGAATCCGATTGGGCGCCCATCATGGAGTTCACCGCCGCGGACATCTTTCAGCACTCGCCCTTCGGCGACATTCTGAAGTCACTAAAGTCTCTCTCTTTATCAGGAGAGCCCTAGCCGGACTACGGTCAGCAAGGTTGGGATACGGACGATGAAGAAATTCAAAGCCCACCCACCACCCACTTTGTAGCCACTGTCGATGATTTAACCGACATGCTCGACTTCGACTCCGAAGACATCGACGGTATGGACGCCGATGCAGGAGACGATCAAGAACCAGCACCTATAGGGCACTGGAAGGCCACCTCGTCGTACGACATATACATGGTGGATACCCCAAAAGAAGGAGATGGCGATGGAACAGCGGGGGATGACCCCTCCAAGAAATAGCCCAAGCGCCGGCGTCAGCGGCGCCGCTCTAAATCCCACCAAAGCAAAAATGGTGATTCCGGCACAGGAGATAATAATACTCCGGATAGCGCCGAAGAACACCCCCTCCAGCAAGATTCAGCACAGGAGGATGGAGAAGCCAGCCCTCATGAGAGAGCGGCAGACAGAGAGGTCGAGGATGATAATTATATGCCTCCCTCCGAAGACGAGGCAAGCCTCGACGACGACGAATTCGTCATGCCAGAGGATCCCGTTGAACAAGAGCGTTTCAAACGCAGGCTTATGGCCACGGCGAGCAGCCTCAAGAAAAAACAGCAATAGCTTAGAGCTGATCAAGAGTTGCTAGCCGACAGATGGACTGAAGTCCTTGCGGCCGAAGAGTATGGACTTGAACGCCCCTCCAAGAGCTACCCAAAGCGCAGGCTGCTACCCCGATTAGAGGAGGAAGCACCTAAACCTACATGACCAGCGCATGACATGGCCGACCGGCCACCTCGTGGCCGTGACAGAGAGGCCTCTCGGCCCTCCACTCAAGCCGCGCCCCGGCGCCGCTCAAAACATACTAAGGCACGGGAAAATGCGCCAGACCTGCGAGACATACTGGAGGACAAGGCAAGGCAAACAAGGTCGATCTACGGATCGCGCGTGTCAGGACCCCGACTCAATGCCACATCGATCTAGCATGTAACACCTCATATCACTTTGCGGCCTCACGCACGGTATTCCCACGGGTGTCGCCTTACCTTAGCCCGGGACCGTTTGCGCCTTTTGGCACACGTATATGACAGTGTCGCTAGCATCCATATGATAAGGAGCCCGGGCTGACATGGCTAGTCGTAAACCCAAAGTGGCACAGACTTACAGGGACAGGCATCCATGACCCAGCATCGAACGTGTCGGTCATCAGTGAGTGAATCCAGGCTGTAGCACTGGGCTAGCAGGACTCTGGTGAACCGGGCTGTAGCAGGCTAACAGGACTCCGGTATTCATCGCGTGACATTTCCCCGAAGGGACAGACACAGGAACGAAGAAGGACACATGCCGGCCAGCCTAAGTGTTCCGGAGCAGTAGCAAGCTACCATGGCTCGGTGGAAACACTAGGAGACATTTTCCGGTAAGAGAGGCTACTAAAGATAAACAACTAGATAGTCAGATCCCACACATACCAAGCATAGCAATAACATACACACAATATGCTCGATATGTGCAAATACAACATGGCATCACAACATGACTCTACAACTCAAGTATTTATTCAATAGGCTCCGAGGAGCGAGATATTACAAACAGGGGTCTCACGACCCAACATTCAGAGCATACAAATCAAAGCACAAGCGGAAGCTATCATGTCTGAGTACAGACATCTATAAATGAAAAAGGCTGAGAAGCCTGACTATCTACCAGATCCTGCCGAGGGCACAAGATCGTAGCTGAGGTAACAAGCTAAACGTCGAAGACCACGCGGAATTACTAGTGAGACTGAAGTCTCTCTGCAAAAACATAAAATAGGCAAACGTGAGTACAAATGTACCCAGCAAGACTTACATCAGAACTATCTACATATGCATCATTATCAACAAAGGGATGGTGGGGTTTAACTGCAGCAAGCCAGCTTTGACTCGGTGACTAACCTGAACTACGACTGCAAGTAACTGTTTTGAGGTGGCGCACACGAGTCCACATATTCACCAACCAATACACCACTATGGAACAACTCCCGTCTCCCTACGAGAACGCCATCCATAGCACTCACGCTTATCTTGCGTATTTCAGAGTATCCACTTTCACTTGTCTATGAACTGATATAAGCAACCCAGAAGTCCTTTTCCGCGGACACGGCTATTCGAATAGATCATATTAACCCTGCAGGGGTGTACTTCTTCACACACGCTCTCACCACTTACCGCCGTTTACACGACATGTACTCGGCAACCTTCAAGCGGAAGCCCAACGTGGGTGTCGGCCACGGCCTGCCTAAACACTCGAGTCTCTAGTCCAGGTTTATCGCCTATTCGGGTTCCATCCATGAGGAGATCCGGCCGGAGTTTCGCTCACAGCCCCAAACGATGTGAACAGGGTTCCCGAGACACCAAACGGGCGCCCGGTACACCGTGCCACGTGCCTACCGCATCACAGCCCACCCCTCCGGTCAGCGCTGCCCACGGCCTCCAGCATACTACAAACACCAGAAACTACTTGCAACTCCTGGACAGAGGATAAGGGTGATCAAGAAGCCGAGAGGGTCCATTGGTTTCGGGCCCACTGCGTGGTAGTAGCTGAATCATGGATCACAAACACAGAACTCAGTTCCTGAGGACAGCTGCAATGAGACAACCCACCATGTACTCCTACATGGCCTCTCACCGCTACCTTTACCAAATCGTATTCACACACTTAGCTCACACACAGTAGGACATGTTCACACACCTCTGATTCATCCCCGATGAATCAGACCCGACTCAACTCTAAGCAGTAGCAGGCATGACAAACAAGCATGAATGAGTAGGCACAACAGGGCTCAAACAACTCCTACTCATGCTAGTGGGTTTCATCTATTTACTGTGGCAATGACAGGTCATGCAAAGGATAAAGGGGTTCAGCTACCGCAGCAAGTAACAGATGAATCATTGTTGTCCTAATGCAGTAAAAGAGAGCAGGAGCGAGAGAGTGGGATTGTATCGGAATGAACAAGGGGGTTTTGCTTGCCTGGCACTTCTGAAGATAACATTGAGTCTTCATCAGTGTCAATGATCACCACGTCGGAACATCGTCTACCGGGAGGGAACAGATACCGACAACAAAGAAGAAATACAATCAATGCAATGCACAATATGATGCATGCTTATGACATGGCAATATGAATGTGTTTTGAGCTAATGCAACTAGCAACAGATTAAATGAAGTTGGTTTGAATACAAGATTCAAATTCAAACTCCATATGTGATTATTTAAATGCCCTTTATATGATTTGTGCTAAACAGCATCTATAAGTTGTTCTAACATGCATGAAAATGGTACAGATGGATTCCTTGAATTTTTCTGATAATTTTTCATATATAAATTATTTAATTTGGAGCTACGGTTGAATTTCTATGATTTTTAGAAGTTTTTACAATTTTCTGGAATTTCCTGAATAATATAAATCCAGAAATGGATTATGGCGTCAGCACCACGTCACGATGACGTCAGCAGGGTCAACTGGGCTGGCTCGGGTCAAACCTGACGTGTGGGGGCCACACGGTAGTGACACAGGAGCTAATCCCGGTCAAACCCAGCGCTGACTGGGGTTTGACCAGGGGTGGGGCCCACTGTCAGTGTCACTAGGTGTTGACTAAGTGCGTCATTAGCCCGAATTAATCTGCCACGTCACCCTCGCCGGAGTTACGCCGGCGGCGACCAAAACGACGGTGGAGCGTTTCGGAAAAACGCTACGGGGCTCCATTTTGAGCGCGGTTTGTGGCTACGGCTTGCTGGCGTTCTTGCGCATCTAGTGGTAGCAGCGACAGCAGCTGGGATGGCCTGAGTCGACGGCAACGAGCACTTCCGCGGCGGCCGAAGTTCGGGCACCCGCGGGTTTGGCGTTGCGGTGCGCGGGAGGGGGAGCTGGTTGGTGTGTTGGGCTCCTGGGGGCTTTATGAGCACGGTGAAGCACTCCGTCGTGGGCATGCGTGGCTATGGCCACGGCTGCGCCATGGCCGGCGGCGAGAAGCTCTTGGCCGCGACGGGCATCGGTGTTAGAGGAAGAAAACGGGCCAGGGAAGAGGGGGAAACAGTACAGGAGCTCACAGCGGGTGCAGCGGTGGCCTCGGCGAGCTCGGGGAGGCACCGGAGCCGACGAATTTGACGAAGATGGCCGGCGGTCCCGAGGTTGAAGAGGACATCGAGGGCGGTGTTGCGGCACGTCCGAGGCCTCGTGGCTCGTTGAGGAGGTAGAGGGAGGACCGGCGGAGCTTCCTGGGGCGTCGGTGAGCCGTGGGGTGGCCGGTAGCCACGGTGGCTCTCGTCGGCGGCGGCGGCTCCGTTCGGGTGGGGAGAACAGAGGAGGGGGAGAGTGTTCCGGGGAGAGGATGAGGACGCGGGAGAGTGAGGGAGAGAGGCAGGGAGGTGCGTGGCGTCTCCGGGCGTCGAGGAGGAAGCAGGAGGTGGCCGAGCAGGGTGGAGGTGGCGCACGCGGTGGCGTCGCGGTGTCCGTC
>NC_057813.1:473955927-474201596 GCF_018294505.1 Triticum aestivum | reverse complement strand
GAGAGTGAGGGAGAGAGGCAGGGAGGTGCGTGGCGTCTCCGGGCGTCGAGGAGGAAGCAGGAGGTGGCCGAGCAGGGTGGAGGTGGCGCGCGCGGCGGCGTCGCGGTGTCCGTCCTCCTGGCAGGGAGGAAGACGACAGGGGAGGGGGGGCGGCGGTGGGCTGGGCCGTTGGGGGAGCTGGGCCAGGTGGGCTACCAGGTGAGCGCCAGGTAGTCTTTCTCTCTCTTTCTATTTCTGTTTTTATTTATCTATTTTGTTCTGTGTTGTTTTAGTTTAGTAGAATACTAAACCATTTTATAAAATCCTGAAAATAGTTATGTGGCTAGAGTTAAACTATACCAAACCACATAAAATGTTCCAGTAATTATTGGACATATATTATTTATATATCAAATATATATCCAATGCAAATAGCTATTTATTTAATTCAAAGGCCCAAAATAATTAACTCTGAGATACCAAAAATATTGTTTTGAGTTTTACCTCTTTGCAATATTTTCAGAGACTAAGAGGAACATTTTCTTGGACTTCTTTGAGAAGATTTTAATGTTGATCATTTTTAGAAGGTTTCTGAGGCTTTGAAAATTCCCCAATTCAAATTTCATTTGAATTTAAACATGATGCTCACATGAGGTCTAGCCTAGTGCATAACAGGACCAGGGATGTGACAACTCACCCCCACTAAACAAGAATCTCGTCTCGAGATTCAGGCGTAGGGTAAGGTGAAGGGGGAACGCAACTAGCACAATCTTCACGATCCAGGTTGCACTTCAAATGAACGTTGATTCAAACACCATCTTTGTCTTGAAGTCTTCCTCTGAGAACTCCAACTATCATGTCAGCGAGAGGAAAGGGAAGACCCTAAAAGAATTGTTCTTCTCGAAGGTCGAACAACTCAGGAGTAACTCTCGGGATGAGACATAGCAACATCTCTTGAGCTGAGAGACGAAGCACAGATCTGAAGAAATGGAGTGAGACAGATGACGAGGGTTCACTAGGTAGACAACAACTTCACGCTTAAGGTGGTAATCGGTTGTCAACGTAGCGAGGAGTTGAATTGCCATGATACCATAACGATGCACCTTAGGAAAGGTGACTCGTAGATATATCCCCTTAAGTGGCAAAAAGAATTACCTTTGATTCAAAGATCATTGAAACTCTTTATACCAGCCTAAGGCAATCACAAGCGATCATTTGGAGGGGGTCGGTAGAATGGCATACTCGGACTTGGATGATGTGGATTACCTTGCTGAAGACAACGTAATGGATGAATTTGCTTATCACCGGAAATGGAAGAGACCCATGGTAGAATGGCACAATGGCGGTGCAAGCTGGGAACAGAATGCAAATGCTGGGAATGATTCTGGTAACTAGGGAAGAACCCAACAATAGAGAGTGAATTCACTGTTTGAATAGGTCATAGCATTGCCGAGGAAACTGAGAGCAAACCCAGTTAGTGCCGATGATAACACCTAACGCTTGTGCGTGCTCTCAAGAACTTGAGCATTTCCATAATCATCAAGGTTTTACCAATATCCGTGTCAAGGATCCTGGCAACACAACATACTACCATGATGGCTAATGATGGATGATGAAGACGCAAAGGAAGATAACACCTTCTCAGATTACACCTTAGCGAAGCCAAGGAACAAATTCTGGATGATCGACCGAGAGACATTTAGCACTCCGCTTCTAATGTTCTCCTTGATGTGCTAGTGTAACCCATTCATAGAAATGGTCTGGTATCTAGAACATCAAGTAAAGGTCGGACTTCGGAAAGACAAAAAATCATAAGACACAACTAGGGAGTAAATCCTACGAAGTCCTTATGGGAAGGTGGCCAACTTCCTCAAATAAGATACTATAATAATAGGTCTACCGGATGGGTGTGTTGGCCACGACATCCACCTTACCGGTTATCGAGAGACCAATATATAGTTCTTGGGAAATGTTCCAACCATCACATCTGCTTGAGATTCAGATCTGGTTGGTGTCAGGATATTCCAGACTCATCGAGTCTAGGAAGAAAAACGAAAGTTTGCAACACAATCGACGAGATGACGTTGCGAGATTCTCGGGGAATGAACTACGATAGTAAGCTCCAAAACATGAGCTGGTTCTGCTACAAACATGTGAACACGTTGTCCCAGGCAAGCATGACCACAAAGTAGTCTTATAATAAAACACTACCGAGTTCAGGAGGGGGAACCATCAACGAGGGTATCGAAATCCCTACATAAGTCCGGATTAGCTCTTATGAAGGAACTCCTTCTCCTTGAACAAATCAATCAGTGGCTTGGTGTGCTCGGGACACCTATGGAATGGAGGTTGCAAATCTCCGAACCACAGAATACTTCGCACGTATGCATGACTGATTTGGGATGATTCCAGAGGAAGCAAAACTAACTTTCTCAAATTCACGGCGGCAACTTTCACCGAATGCACGTGTATAAGAGGAAGTCACTCCTTACAACCGACATGCTTCATGAGCTAGCATGAAGAAATGCTTTCAAAAGTTTCCAACACTAGCTTAATGTTCAACAAAATCATGGAGGAGATAAGGATGTTGTCAATGGGCTCAACAACAATTCATCTAGGTTTCCTTTTAAAAGGAATTCCATAGTTAAGTGAACACGGTGATAGCATTGGTCAGACCAAAGATGTAATGGTGTATGCTCGAGGGATCAACCACGAATAAGACAACATTACGAGCATCGTTGGTACTGATTTGATTTGACGATAGCCCACACTCAAATCAAAGGATTGATAAGACAATAGGTCCAAAAACTGATCACAAGGACCAATCGATGAAGATATCATCTTTCTTCAACACACACTACACAAGAATATCCCTTTGGAACGAACTAAGTCAGGCAAGCTTTTATCTTCCAACTCTCCAAGTTGTTGTCTAGCTTAACCAACTAGCTCAGGGATATCTAACACCGATTCTTGGAGAGAAGGTGGTTCACAAGAAACCAACTTGATCACGAGCTCAACATAACAGTCAGGGAACAACCTGGTAATACTTCCGAGAAGATATTCGGAAAATCACGAACCACCGGTATGTTACTAAGCTCGAGAACAATCTTGCTTTTGAGGGCAAGACGATATGATCAAATGAGTGAGGACTTGACAAGATCCTAACTCATCAATCGAAGGGTGCACCGAAATAAGGACTAGGTAGCACGATCAGTCTTAGAAGGATGATTCAAAAACCAACACGCTAAGAATGAAATTATTATCCTTTAACTACCAAGCAACGAGGTTGCTGGGAGTATTGATTTCACACATCACAATTCATTTGTCGGTATTCCGGTTGCATCAACACGAGGGCCGAGGAATGACTAATGATGGTGAGAAGTATCACTACGTCAAAATTCATGAGAGTTGGTGCAGTTCTCATGACAATTCTGACATAAAGGGGGTAATACTCCAAGGTAGAACAGAACCAAAAGCTGGATTGGCATTTGATCTGCGGCATACAACTTCTTTGACTCAATCCTGGATATGGAAGAGGTACTGGAGTTTGTTTCTCCTAGTCATTCCGAACTAGAACGGCTTGACGGACCACAAGAATAATGAGCATCGGTGAACACGAATGCACGACATCAACTTGACTATCAACTGCTGGATAAGGGTCAAATACAACTACAGAGGGACAACTCAAAAGAACATATGATTTCCTGAGTTGTGGATGCATGGTTTAGCATGTCGAACGAAGTTCAACATATTTCTTCCGGATAACCCATGTAGAAAGGTAGAACTGGCAGAGCCACGATATATAATGGAGAACTCATCAAGAGCACTATGGTTGTGATCGTTCAGTTCAACGAGGAACTTCTGCCATAAGTAGTTCATGGTATTTGGAAGAAGAAGATACCACGGACTTCAAGGACTATCGCAAAGGTTACTAATAACCTAAGGGAGCTAGAAAACACTATCAACATGAAGTAAGTAGAGTGAATCTCGGGTTCAAAACCCAGAAATAGAATGCCTACTAACTAACAACATCACGGGATGCTTTCAAAAATAATGGCCAGAATCATCACACTGGGGATACAAAAGCATTGCTAAATTGCTAGGTGACTTCCTAAACACCTAAGGTCATAATAATAGCTCCAACATCTACGCCGAGGTAACAAAGTACCTCAACCTACCGATTAGTGTGCTTATTCCGACCAAAAGGGACATCGGAGACGGAAGGAAAGGATTTGCAAATGCATCAGACTGTTTAGAGACCTGGGATGACTCGGACAGCATAACGGCTGTAAATGCTCAAAAAGATTTGAGACAATCACAAAATGGTGGCATAACCACTCAACATCACAGTATCAAGGTTCCGAGATCAACAGTAATCATACAGAAGTAGTAGGAACCGAAACGAGGCTTAAGTCCAACAATCTTATAAGTCTACAGATTAGCAACACGTGATCCTAATAGAAAGAAGAGATAGCCTAGTTCTTAATCCCCGTAGAAGAGAAGATGATGACTCAGATCAGAAGGCCATGAGGTATAAGGAGTAAAAAGAGCCTTACGTTCCATCCCACAATCAATTCCCTTATATAACTAAAGAATTTCTAGACTCAACTTCGACCAGTTTGGCTTGGTAATCCTACAGGCAGTCAAGCTCTGATACCAACGCTGTCAGGACCCCGACTCAATGCCACATCGATCTAGCATGTAACACCTCATATCACTTTGCGGCCTCACGCACGGTATTCCCACGGGTGTCGCCTTACCTTTGCCCGGGACCGTTTGCGCCTTTTGGCACACGTATATGACAGTGTCGCTAGCATCCATATGATAAGGAGCCCGGGCTGACATGGCTAGTCGTAAACCCAAAGTGGCACAGACTTACAGGGACAGGCATCCATGACCCAGCATCGAACGTGTCGGTCATCAGCGAGTGAATCCAGGCTGTAGCACTGGGCTAGCAGGACTCCGGTGAACCGGGCTGTAGCGGGCTAACAGGACTCCGGTATTCATCGCGTGACATTTCCCCGAAGGGACAGACACAGGAACGAAGAAGGACACATGCCGGCCAGCCTAAGTGTTCCGGAGCAGTAGCAAGCTACCATGGCTCGGTGGAAACACTAGGAGACATTTCCCGTAAGAGAGGCTACTAAAGATAAACAACTAGATGGTCAGATCCCACACATACCAAGCATTTCAATAACATACACACAATATGCTCGATATGTGCAAATACAACATGGCATCACAACATGACTCTACAACTCAAGTATTTATTCAATAGGCTCCGAGGAGCGAGATATTACAAACAGGGGTCTCACGACCCAACATTCAGAGCATACAAATCAAAGCACAAGCGGAAGCTATCATGTCTGAGTACAGACATCTATAAATGAAAAAGGCTGAGAAGCCTGACTATCTACCAGATCCTGCCGAGGGCACAAGATCGTAGCTGAGGTAACAAGCTAAACGTCGAAGTCCACGCGGAACTACTAGTGAGACCGAAGTCTCTCTGCAAAAA
The DNA here is from genome assembly GCF_018294505.1 of Triticum aestivum. NCBI lineage: Eukaryota > Viridiplantae > Streptophyta > Magnoliopsida > Poales > Poaceae > Triticum > Triticum aestivum. The sequence continues at coordinate 474,196,102 of NC_057813.1, read as the reverse complement.
CATAAAATAGGCAAACGTGAGTACAAATGTACCCAGCAAGACTTACATCAGAACTAACTACATATGCATCATTATCAACAAAGGGATGGTGGGGTTTAACTGCAGCAAGCCAGCTTTGACTCGGTGGCTAACCTGAACTACGACTGCAAGTAACTCTTTTGAGGTGGTGCACACGAGTCCACATATTCACCATATCAATACACCACTATGGATCCGCTCCCGTCTCCCTACGAGAACGCCATCCATAGCACTCACGCTTATCTTGCGTATTTTAGAGTATCCACTTTCACTTGTCTATGAACTGATATAAGCAACCCAGAAGTCCTTTTTCGCGGACCCGTCTATTCGAATAGATCATATTAACCCTGCAGGGGTGTACTTCTTCACACACGCTCTCACCACTTACCGCCGTTTACACGACATGTACTCGGCAACCTTCAAGCGGAAGCCCAACGTGGGTGTCGGCCACGGCCTGCCTAAACACTCGAGTCTCTAGTCCAGGTTTATCGCCTATTCGGGTTCCATCCATGAGGAGATCCGGCCGGAGTTTCGCTCACAGCCCCAAACGATGTGAACAGGGTTCCCGAGACACCAAACGGGCGCCCGGTACACCGTGCCACGTGCCTACCGCATCACAGCCCACCCCTACGGTCAGCGCTGCCCACGGCCTCCAGCATACTACAAACACCAGAAACTACTTGCAACTCCTGGACAGAGGACAAGGGTGATCAAGAAGCCGAGAGGGTCCATTGGTTTCGGGCCCAATGCGTGGTAGTAGCTGAATCATGGATCACAAACACAGAACTCAGTTCCTGAGGACGGCTGCAATGAGACAACCCACCATGTACTCCTACATGGCCTCTCACCGCTACCTTTACCAAATCGTATTCACACACTTAGCTCACACACAGTAGGACATGTTCACACACCTCTGATTCATCCCCGATGAATCAGACCTGACTCAACTCTAAGCAGTAGCAGGCATGACAAACAAGCATGAATGAGTAGGCACAACAGGGCTCAAACAACTCCTACTCATGCTAGTGGGTTTCATCTATTTACTGTGGCAATGACAGGTCATGCAAAGGATAAAGGGGTTCAGCTACCGCAGCAGGTAACAGATGAATCGTTGTTGTCCTAATGCAGTAAAAGAGAGCAGGAGCGAGAGAGTGGGATTGTATCGGAATGAACAAGGGGGTTTTGCTTGCCTGGCACTTCTGAAGATAACATTGAGTCTTCATCAGTGTCAACGATCACATCATCGGTATCACGTCTATCGAGAGGGAACAGATACCGACAACAAAGAAGAAATACAATCAATGCAATGCACAATATGATGCATGCTCATGACATGGCAATATGAATGTGTTTTGAGCTAATGCAACTAGCAACAGATTAAATGAAGTTGGTTTGAATACAAGATTCAAATTCAAACTCCATATGTGATTATTTAAATGCCCTTTATATGATTTGTGCTAAACAGCATCTATAAGTTGTTCTAACATGCATGAAAATGGTACAGATGGATTCCTTGAATTTTTCTGATAATTTTTCATATATAAATTATTTAATTTGGAGCTACGGTTGAATTTCTATGATTTTTAGAAGTTTTTACAATTTTCTGGAATTTCCTGAATAATATAAATCCAGAAATGAATTATGGCGTCAGCACCACGTCACGGTGACGTCAGCAGGGTCAACTGGGCTGGCTCGGGTCAAACCTGACGTGTGGGGGCCACACGTCAGTGACACAGGAGCTAATCCCGGTCAAACCCAGCGCTGACTGGGGTTTGACCAGGGGTGGGGCCCACTGTCAGTGTCACTAGGTGTTGACTAAGTGCGTCATTAGCCCGAATTAATCTGCCACGTCACCCTCGCCGGAGTTACGCCGGCGGCGACCAAAACGACGGCGGAGCGTTTCGGAAAAACGCTACGGGGCTCCATTTTGAGCGCGGTTTGTGGCTACGGCTTGCTGGCGTTCTTGCGCATCTAGTGGTAGCAGCGACAGCAGCTGGGATGGCCTGAGTCGACGGCGACGAGCACTTCCGCGGCGGCCGAAGTTCGGGCACCCGCGGGTTTGGCGTTGCGGTGCGCGGGAGGGGGAGCTGGTTGGTGTGTTGGGCTCCTGGGGGCTTTATGAGCACGGTGAAGCACTCCGTCGTGGGCATGCGCGGCTATGGCCACGGCTGCGCCATGGCCGGCGGCGAGAAGCTCTCGGCCGCGACGGGCATCGGTGTTAGAGGAATAAAACGGGCCAGGGAAGAGGGGGAAACAGTACAGGAGCTCACAGCGGGTGCAGCGGTGGCCTCGGCGAGCTCGGGGAGGCACCGGAGCCGACGAATTTGACGAAGATGGCCGGCGGTCCCGAGGTTGAAGAGGACATCGAGGGCGGTGTTGCGGCACGTCCGGGGCCTCGTGGCTCGTTGAGGAGGTAGAGGGAGGACCGGCGGAGCTTCCTGGGGCGTCGGTGAGCCGTGGGGTGGCCGGTAGCCACGGTGGCTCTCGTCGGTGGCGGCGGCTCCGTTCGGGTGAGGAGAACAGAGGAGGGGGAGAGTGTTCCGGGGAGAGGATGAGGACGCGGGAGAGTGAGGGAGAGAGGCAGGGAGGTGCGTGGCGTCTCCGGGCGTCGAGGAGGAAGCAGGAGGTGGCCGAGCAGGGTGGAGGTGGCGCGCGCGGCGGCGTCGCGGTGTCCGTCCTCCTGGCAGGGAGGAAGACGACAGGGGAGGGGGGGCGGCGGTGGGCTGGGCCGTTGGGGGAGCTGGGCCAGGTGGGCTACCAGGTGGGAGCGCCAGGTAGGTCTTCTCTCTCTTCTATTTCTGTTTTTATTTATCTATTTTGTTCTGTGTTGTTTTAGTTTAGTAAAATACTAAACCATTTTATAAAATCCTGAAAATAGTTATGTGGCTAGAGTTAAACTATACCAAACCACATAAAATGTTCCAGTAATTATTGGACATATATTATTTATATATCAAATATATATCCAATGCAAATAGCTATTTATTTAATTCAAAGGCCCAAAATAATTAACTCTGAGATACCAAAAATATTGTTTTGAGTTTTACCTCTTTGCAATATTTTCAGAGACTAAGAGGAACATTTTCTTGGACTTCTTTGAGAAGATTTTAATGTTGATCATTTTTAGAAGGTTTCTGAGGCTTTGAAAATTCCCCAATTCAAATTTCATTTGAATTTAAACATGATGCTCACATGAGGTCTAGCCTAGTGCATAACAGGACCAGGGATGTGACAGCGCGGGCGCCCCACGGCACGTGACGGTGATCGTCACTCCGGATATAATAAATCCGGCCGGGCCGAACACAATAGACAAAGCTCGTTTGACCTGCGTCGTGATATAGCCCAATACAGAGGTGCCGCACACCCAATATGCTTCACAGATGAAGTAATGGATCATAAAATCCCTGAGGGTTTCAAACCCGTGAACATCGAATCATATGATGGCACAACAGATCCTGCGGTATGGTTCGAGGATTATCTCCTTCATATCTACATGGCCCGCGGCGATGATCTACACGCCATCAAATACCTCCCACTCAAACTTAAGGGACCAGCTCGGCATTGGCTTAACAGCTTGCCGCAGAATCAATCGGTTCTTGGGAGGACCTGGAAGCCGCATTCCTTGACAATTTCCAGGGTACCTATGTGCAACCACCGGACGCCGATGACCTAAGCCACATAATTCAGCAGCCAGAGGAATCGGCCAGGCAATTCTGGACACGGTTCCTAACAAAGAAAAACCAAATAGTCGACTGTCCGGACGCAGAGGCCCTAGCAGCCTTCAAGCATAATATCCGCGACGAGTGGCTTGCCCGGCACCTTGGACAGGAAAAGCCGAAATCTATGGCAGCCCTCACGACACTCATGACCCGCTTCTGCGCGGGAGAAGACAGCTGGCTAGCTCATAGCAATAACTTGACCAAGAACCTTGGTAATTCGGACACCAAGGACAAAAGTGGCAGGTCGCATCGGAACAAGCAAAAGCGTCGCGTTAACAGCGACAACAACGAGGATACGGCAGTCAATGCCGGATTCAGAGGCTACAAATCCGGTCAGCGGAAAAAGCCATTCAAAAGAAATACTCAGGGCCCGTCCAGTTTTGACCGAATACTCGACCGCTTGTGCCAGATACATGGCACCCCCGAAAAGCCAGCCAATCACACCAACAGGGATTGTTGGATGTTCAAGCAGGCAGGCAAGCTAAATGCCGAAACTAGAGACAAGGGGCTGCATAGTGACGACGAGGAGGAGCCCCGGCCGCCGAACAACAATGGACAGAAGGGTTTCCCCCCACAAGTGCGGACGGTGAACATGATATACGCAACCCACATCCCCAAGAGGGAGCAGAAGCGTGCATTACGGGACGTATACGCGATGGAGCCAGTCGCCCCAAAGTTCAACCCATGGTCCTTGTCGGTGTCAAAACCGGCGGATCTCGGGTAGGGGGTCCCGAACTGTGCGTCTAGGCGGATGGTAACATGGGACAAGGGACACGATGTTTTACCCAGGTTCGGGCCCTCTTGATGGAGGTAAAACCCTACGTCCTGCTTGATTGATATTGATGATGTGGGTATTACAAGAGTAGATCTACCACGAGATCAAGGAGGCTAAACCCTAGAAGCTAGCCTATGGTATGATTATTGTTCGTCCTATGGACTAAAACCATCCGATTTATATAGACACCGGAGAGGGCTAGGGTTACACAGAGTCGGTTACAATGGTAGGAGATCTACATATCCGTATCGCCAAGCTTGCCTTCCACGCCAAGGAAAGTCCCATCCGGACACGGGACAAAGTCTTCAATCTTGTATCTTCATAGTCTTGGAGTCCGGCTGATGATGATAGTTCGGCTATCCGGACACCCCCTAGTCCAGGACTCCCTCAGTAGCCCCCGAACCAGGCTTCAATGATGACGAGTTCGGCGCGTATATTGTCTTCGGCGTTTGCAAGGCGGGTTCTCCTCCATATTCCATGTGTTTGTCGAATAGTGTCCGGTTTCCTTATAAATGTTGCGCTCCTTGGCTTCTACGTCCAATAATGGCCCTCTTCCACATGTTGTATGAATGCGAAAAGCCAGGGTATTTTTACGTTTTACCCCCTAGCTGCGCGAATAAGCTGCCTATAAGAGAGGCGAGGATCCAGATCCGAATCACACCATCCTCCTTCCGCAAGTACTCATCGAAGCGCATCTGACAAAAATCCATTCCAACATGGACAGTCGACGCGGCTCCTCCTCTCGCGCTCCCAGTCCTCTGCCAGGAGATTGGAGGAGATGTTCAGTCCCGCATAGCGAGTTAGTGACGCTCCAAGCAGAGGGATACCTTCCCCCAGCCTTTATGGTTCCGGTTTGAGCCGGACTGGCCACCTACAAGGGTGGGAAGCAGGCGGAGAGCGTCCCCAATCCCTCCAAAGGAGAGCGGGTATGCTTCGTCCCCTACCTAATAAGGGGACTCGGATTTCCCATATATCCGTTTCTCCGGGGGCTCCTGGAGTTCTATGGACTCCAACTTCACCACCTCACACCTGCCTCCATCTTGCACATCGCGGACTTTGTAGCTCTTTGCGAGCTGTTCTTGGGCATCGAGCCCCATTTTGCACTGTGGAAGAGATTGTTTTGCCTCGTACCCCGTTCTCACGAGGGGTCGATATATCAAGTGGGCGGAGCCGAAATATGGCGCATCGCCGGGACCGGATATCTATCCGGAACCCCGAAGAAGGCGTCCGAAGACTGGCCTTCGGAATGGTTTTATATGGAAGACGCCCCGCTGCCGGATCCAGTTCGGATCGGCCTCCTGGAGTTTAGCGACGCTCCTCCGAAGAAACGCCTAAGTTGGCGCCCGCGGAGCCCTCAACGGGAAGATGATAGGAGCGTCCAATATCTGATGGGCCGGATAAGGTTAATGGCCCATTCCGGATTGACCATGATTGGAGTCATGGCCACATGCACTATGCGAGGGGTGCAGCCGCTCCAATATAGGGGCCACCCCATGTGGGATTTCAACGGGGAGAATGACGCCACCCGTCATGGCCGCAAGGGGCCGGGATCGACCGCCGATCTGGTGAAGATCCTGTCCGGCTTGTACAAGGGGGAGAAGGAGGACTTCCTCCGCACGAGTCCATTGAATGGATTCTCCATGAATAACCCTCGGAGCTGGCTAAGCGGACGTTTATATATCTGATCCGTGCTTTCAAAGTTAAGTGTCTTACTTTATGATTTCGACGCAAGAACTGCGCCGGGATGTGGAGGGCATACAAAGCCTGACTCCACAACCCGAGGATCCGGGAAGGTCCCTTGATCCGGCCTCCGGAGAGGATCCGGACATAAAGGTGGAGCTGATTGACGGGGTGTTCCACCAACTCAGCATAGACAATGCTCTAGTCGCCATTACGGCTGACTCCCCCAGTTTATCTCCGGCTTCCCAGGTGAGTACGACCGAAGTCCTGACACCATTACTTTTTAATGCTTATTTCTGACCACCGTATACCAACGGTGCTTCGGAGGAGGTGCCTTTGCGGCGGGAAGCCGAGCCCGCGGCGACTGACCAACCAGGGTCAGTGCGGCCCAGCAGGCAGAAGAGGAGTGCGGCATGAATCGAAACGTCACCGCAACGGTATGGCGCACCATTGTATTTAAGGGAAAGACTCCTGGGAGGTATATTAATGCTCATGATTCTTTCAGGAGAAAGAGCGCTCGCCGGACTGTGTCCGGAGAGGTTGCCAACCAAGCCTCCGCCAGCCAGGCTCCAACACCTGGTCCGGAGGGGGAGGCGAGCGCAAGGCGCGAGCCGGATGCTCCTCCAACGGAGGATGCCGACAGGCTATCCGCCACCAGGTCTGAGGTGGAGAGCGCCATGAATCACAGGCACCGTCGGACAGTTCTTCGTGACGCGTGCTTCTCCCCAGAGGCGTTGAATGCCTTTAATGCGGGAGACGCGCACCTCCGTGCTGCTCAAGATGGTTTAACCAGAGCCACGGAGCAGTATGTGAAAGACATACGGGTGAGGAATTTTAATAGTTATATATGCCAGTAGCTCCCGAGACTTAAAATAGTTAAACTAACTGATTTAAGGATCATTTGTTTATGCAGGTTCTTACGGAGAAGAATACCGCCGTCGGGGGAGCCACAGAGACCCCCTCTGGTAATACATATTTCGAAAAGATAAGTAGTTTATGAAGTGCGGCGTGTGCGTTTAGTCTGACAATAATATTGCAGAAGGTGCCGGACTAGATCCGGACAAGCAACATCTGCTGCGCCAGCTGACGGCCGGCGAGAAGGTGCTTATGAGGGTGCAGCAGGAGAGGAACAAACTCCAAGATGCCAACACCCAGTTGGGCGAAGAACTAAAAGATGTTCGGGTCCAGCTGTCTGACTCCGTAAAGGAGAATCGGCGGCTTCGTCGCGACATTTATAGTAAGTGCTTGAGCAAACTCTTTTGAAAAGAAGAGTTCGGCGAGGAAGTCGATTGACAGAAATGTGTCTGTAGGTGTGCTCACGGGTCGTCCGGCGGAGGAAATGCCTGGTTCCACGGGTGACCTTCTTCCCGAGCTGCTGCAACTGCACGAACATGTCCGACAGGCGATGAGCGGCGTCGTTCAGGCCTTATGGCCTCCCGTCTCCCTACCCGAGGGTCTTGGAGGGCTTGCTGAGAAGCTTCAGGGAGTACGACAGCGCTTCCGCCTGTGGAAGATATCGGCCTTCCGTCAAGGCGCCAGGGAGGCCTGGGCCATGGTGAAGACGTGGTACATGAAGGCTGATCCAAACCACATGACCGAGGTCGGACCTGTGGGGCCTGATGGGAAGGAGATCCCTGTGAGCCTGATGTACGGTCAAGTAGAGTTGGCCGTGAAATATTCCCAACGGGAATGTAAACTAGACAGCCTGTTTGATGGGATTGAAGAGGAGTACAATCTGTCAGTTTGACGATGTAATTTAAAATGACATGTAAAATGCCTTCTAGCCGGATTGTAGATCGTTTGTCTTTGCGGACCTTTTCGCTCCAACCTCGGGACCCAACAGTCTGGAGTGTGTCCGAATACCCTCACGGTTATACAAAAACCGGGGCATGCATGGAGACCAGGCGTAGGGGTCATAAGTGCTTTATCAGACAAGTGCCCAACTAGCTATGTTATATTACATGGTTAGTAAGAAACATCTTCCAGGGAGAATAGTTCTGTTAGGGGTTCCTTTCCCTGAGAGACATGCCCTAAAGTGCATGTCCGGACTGCGAAAAGAGCAGAAAAAGCATCTGGGGGCAGATAAATAAATAAGTAATAAATCATCTTTCAAGTCACCGACTGAATATTCCCTTAAGAACGCTAGCCTTCGGCTTCACCCAGTCTGAGGTACACATCCGGCTGACCCGGCAGTAACAATCGCAGAGGTGCTCCCTTTACCTCCTAGCCGGGAACGTAGGGGTAAGCACAGGAGCCAGGCAACCCAGATTGGCCAAAACTTAAGTCATATCGATGCATATAATGGTGAGTAAAAGGTACATGCGGAAGTATGACACATGTGTTAGGCATGAAGCCCGTATAAATAAGCTTCTGTTAAAGAAGCCCCCAGGTATAACGAGTGCGAGTAGCACATCAAGTGTGTGCGAACAATGCGCAGATCAGCCCTCAAAGGCTTTTACTGAAAGAGGGAGGAAAAAGGAGGGAAACAAAAGACAGCGAAAAAAATATGAAAGGTGGACGGAGGAAGGAGACGAACTCTGAGTCCGGCGCTAGGCGTAGAATCTTCGGAGACGGGCTGCGTTCCATGGGTTCAGCTCGAGTCGGTTGTGAGATGCGTTGCGTAGACGGTATGCACCACCGGTAAGGACTTGGTCGATGATGAAGGGACCTTCCCATTTGGGCTTAAGTTTACCCTTTTTCTTGTCCGGCAGGCGTAGAACTAGCTCGCCAACATTGTAAGTTTTGGCCCGTACTTCTCTGCTTTGATATCTTCGAGCCTGCTGCTGATAGAATGCGGAACGGGATTTTGCCACGTCGCGCTCCTCCTCTAAGGTGTCCAAATTGTCCTGCTGATCCAACTCGGCTTCTCTTTCTTCGTACATGCGCACGCGAGGTGAGTCTATCGCAGGGCAAAACTGCCTCTGCGCCGTATACCATAAAAAATGGTGTGAATCCGGTAGTGCGGTTTGGCGTGGTCCGTAGCCCCCAGAGTACGGAGTCGAGCTCCTCTACCCAGTGCGTGTTAGATTCCATGAGAGACCACACTAATCTGGGTTTAATGCCGCTCATAATTAGACCATTTGCTCGTTCGACTTGACCGTTAGTTTGAGGGTGATAGACTGAAGCGTAGTCGAGCTTGATGCCCATGTTTTTGCACCACAGTTTAACCTCGTCAGCCGTGTAATTCGTGCCGTTATCAGTGATGATGCTGTGGGGGACGCCAAAACGGTGTACTACCCCGGATATGAAGTCTATCACGGGTCCGGATTCTGCCATTTTAACTGGCTTGGCCTCTATCCATTTGGTGAATTTGTCCACCATGACCAATAAGTATTTTTGCTTGTGGATTCCCCCTTTAAGGGGTCCAACCATGTCAAGCCCCCAGACTGCAAACGGCCAAGTGATGGGTATAGTTTTGAGGGCGGTGGGTGGCATGTGGCTTTGATTAGCAAAGAGCTGGCAACCGACGCATCATTGGAGTAAGTCCTGAGCATCTGCCCGGGCTGTCGGCCAATAAAATCCTGTACGGAAGGCCTTGCCTACAAGGGCTCGGGCTGCGGCGTGGTGCCCGCCGAGTCCGGCGTGAAATTCAGCCAGGAGATTTCGCCCTTCCTCTTCGGAGATACACCTTTGAAGGACTCCGGTTGTGCTTTTCTTATAAAGTTCTCCCTCATGGACCTTGTAGGCTTTAGATCGCCGAACTATGCAGCGGGCCTCATTTTGGTCTTCGGGAAGTTCCTGCCTAATTAAGTAGGCTAGGAATGGTTCCGTCCACGGGGCAATTACTGCCATTATTTCATGGGCTGAAGGTGTTATTTCATTGGCTGAGCCACCGATTGTGTCAGAATGTTCCGTGTTGGGTGGTGCAGTTGGTTCCGGGTTGTTATTTCCGGACTCCTCTTCCCATAATACGGATGGCTTAAAGAGCCGCTCCAGGAAGATGTTTGGAGGGACGGTGTCGCGTTTTGCGCCGATGCGTGCCAACACGTCTGCTGCCTGGTTATTATCCCGGGCTACATGGTGGAATTCGAGTCCTTCGAACCGAGCTGACATTTTTAGGACGGCGTTACGGTAGGCTGCCATTTTCGGATCCTTGGCGTCAAAGTCTCCATTTACTTGGGATATTGCGAGGTTTGAATCCCCACGCACCTCTAGGCGTTGAATACCCATGGAGATTGCCATCCGGAGACCATGTAGAAGGGCCTCGTATTCGGCTACGTTGTTGGAGTCCGTGTACATTATTTGAAGTACATATTGGACTGTGTCTCCGGTTGGGGACGTCAAGACAACGCCAGCCCCCAAGCCGGCCAACATTTTGGAGCCGTCGAAATGCATGATCCAATTGGAGTATGCGCCGTACTCTTTAGGGAGTTCGGCTTCGGTCCATTCGGCGATGAAGTCAGCCAAAACTTGCGACTTTATAGCTCGCCGTGGTTTGTAGGTTATGTCAAATGGTAAGAGCTCAATGGCCCATTTTGCAATCCTGCCCGTCGCGTCGCGGTTGTTTATAATGTCGTTGAGAGGTACTTCGGAGGCCACTGTTATGGAACACTCTTGAAAGTAGTGTCGCAGCTTCTGGGATGCCATGAACACCGCGTACGCTATCTTTTGATAATGTGGGTACTGGAACTTGCATGGAGTTAAGACAGTGGATACGTAGTACACTGGTTTTTGAAGAGGGAATTTGTGCCCTTCTGTTTCTCGTTCGACGACGAGTATCACGCTGAGAACTTGACGTGTTGCCGCGATATATAATAACATCGGTTCGCCCATGTTGGGCGCGGCCAGGACTGGATTTGTTGCCAATATGGCCTTCATTTCTTTGAGTCCGGCCGTGGCAGCATCCGTCCATTAGAAGTGTTCGGTGCGCCAGAGGAGGCGATAGAGGGGCAGTGCCTTTTCTCCCAAACAGGAGATGAAGCGGCTTAGAGCCACCACGCATCCAGTTAGTTTTTGTATTTGTTTGAGGTCTTTTGGGATATCCAATTGTGACAGAGCTCGGATATTGGCTGGGTTTGCTTCAATTCCTCTACCGGATACAATGAAGCCCAAGAGCTTTCCGGCTGGTACGCCGAAAACACATTTTTCCGGGTTGAGCTTAATGTCATATGCTCGGAGGTTGTCGAATGTAAGCCTCAAATCGTCTACTAGAGTTTCGACGTGTTTGGTCTTAACGACCACATCGTCTACGTATGCCTCCACTGTTTTGCCTATCTGGGTAGCCAGACATGTCTGAATCATGCACTGATATGTTGCGCCGGCGTTTTTGAGTCCGAAGGGCATTGTGTTGAAGCAGAATGGTCCGTATGGAGTAATGAATGCCGTTGCGGCCTGGTCTGTTTCCGCCATCTTGATTTGATGGTATCCGGAGTATGCGTCGAGGAAGCACAATGAATCGTGCCCTGCGGTAGCATCGATGATTTGGTCGATGCGGGGGAGGGGGAAAGGATCCTTTGGACAGGCCTTGTTAAGGTCTTTGAAATCGACACAAAGGCGCCAGGATTTGTCCTTTTTTGGTACCATTACCAGGTTTGCTAGCCAGTCCGGATGTTTTATATCTCTGATGAATCCGGCTTCTAAGAGTTTGGCTAGCTCCTCTCCCATTGCCTGTCTTTTGGGTTCGGAAAATCGCCGAAGAGCCTGTTTGACTGGCTTGAATCCTTTTAGGATATTTAGGCTGTGTTCTGCCAGCCTGCGTGGGATTCCTGGCATATCTGAAGGGTGCCAGGCAAAAATGTCCCAATTTTCCCGAAGGAATTCTCGTAGTGCGGCTTCTACATCAGGGTTTAATTGTGCCCCAATGGAGGCCGTCTTTGTGGGGTCCGTTGGATGGACCTGGAATTTGACTATTTCGTCTGCTGGTTTAAAAGAGGTGGACTTAGATCTCTTATCGAGTATCACATCGTCCCTATTCACCGTGGAGCGCAGCGCAGTGAGTTCCTCTGCCGCTAGGGCTTCGGATAGTGCCTCTAGGGCTAGTGCGGCTGTCTTATTTTCAGCGCGGAGTGCTATATCTGGATCACTGACAAGAGTGATGATTCCATTGGGCCCGGGCATTTTAAGCTTCATGTACCCGTAATGGGGTATAGCTTGGAAAATTGTGAATGCCTCTCGCCCTAACAAGGCGTGATATCCGCTGCCGAACGGGGCCACTTGGAACGTGACCTCCTCGGACCTGTAATTGTCCGGTGAGCCGAACACTACATCTAGTGTGATTTTTCCTGTGCAGCGTACTTCCCGACTAGGGATTATTCCTCTAAAGGTTGTGCTGCTTCGCTCAATGCGGCTCCAGTCTATTTCCATTTTTTGGAGGGTTTCCTCGTAGATGAGGTTTAATCCGCTGCCGCCATCCATGAGTACCTTGGTAAGACGAAAGCCGTCCACTATCGGACTGAGGACCAATGCGGCTGGTGCTCGGGCTGTTCGGAATTTAGGTTCGTCGCTGGCATTGAAGGTGATAGCCGTGTCGCTCCATGGATTTGTTGTTGCTACTTGGTAGACTTCGGCGAGGCTGCGGATTGTTCGTTTCCGCATATTATTTGATGCGAAAGTCTCGAAGACTGTTAATACCGTACTGGTACTGTTGGGCTGGTTACCCGGGGCTAGAAAACCTTCGCCACTTTTGGCCACCTGCCGTAGTATCCAACATGCTCGAAGGCTATGTGTTGGAGTGGCGCCCTCTGTACTATGGATTTTACAGGGTCCGTTGAGCCATCCCTCCAGTACGGTTCCGTGCCCTTTAGGGGGTTTTTGCTTTTTGGTTTTTGACCCAGGTGCTTGAGTATGACGCACCCTTTTATTTCGAACTAGGGTTATGTTCAGGGCCGGATTGTCCCAAAACCTGGTTTCGGTTTTCCAGGCACTCTCCATCGCACAGTATTTTTGTACTATGGTCGCCAGGTCGGCGAAGCGTGTAACTTCGCGACGACTTATGGCGTTCATGATTCCCTTGTCCGTGCAATTGTTGCAGAAAATTGAGATTGCGCTTTCCTCACGGCAGTCCTTTATCCTGTCCATAACCAGGAGGAATCTGGCCCAGTAATGATGTACTGTTTCATCGGGCTCTTGCCGTATTTGAGATAGATCGCTTATGTTTGGGTGGGCGGGCGGAATTAAATTCGGAACCCCGCCCAATCTGAGGCTCAAAGGCCGAGAAGTTTCCGGATTTGGAAGCTTGGATTGCTGGATGTTATCCAACAAATCTGGTCCGATGCCTGACTTTAGGTTCAGTACTTGATTGACGTCCGTCCCTCCGCGGGAATCCGGCATGGAGGGATCGGGAATCCGGACATAACTGGTCTTTAACATAGAAGAAGAGTCGCCGCGTTGTTCCTCTACCACAACAACGTGGTGGGTAGCCTGGGGAGAGTTAATTTCTCTCAGATCGGTTTTAAGCCCAATCTGATCGTAGTCTGTAGCGACTCCCAGGGCGGCGATGCGATCCAAGAGCTCATTTACGGAGGAGAGCTCCATCGGATCTAGCTGCTCGGCGAATTCCGAGTTGACGTGAAGATCGCTTTTGATGACCTGAGAGGTCATTGTCGGAGCGGTGGCCGAACAGGCGGTCATAAGAAAACCACCTAGCCGGATAGTTTGGCCGGTGGCCAAAGCTCCCTTGGCGACGGCGCCGTCTTTAAAGACGGGAAAAGGCATCCCTCCTGATTGCGACGGCACAGAGGAACTCTCAATGAAAGCACCAATGTCGGTGTCAAAACCGGCGGATCTCGGGTAGGGGGTCCCGAACTGTGCGTCTAGGCGGATGGTAACAGGAGACAAGGGACACGATGTTTTACCCAGGTTCGGGCCCTCTTGATGGAGGTAAAACCCTACGTCCTGCTTGATTGATATTGATGATGTGGGTATTACAAGAGTAGATCTACCACGAGATCAAGGAGGCTAAACCCTAGAAGCTAGCCTATGGTATGATTGTTATTCGTCCTATGGACTAAAACCATCCGGTTTATATAGACACCAGAGAGGGCTAGGGTTACACAGAGTCGGTTACAATGGTAGGAGATCTACATATCCGTATCGCCAAGCTTGCCTTCCACGCCAAGGAAAGTCCCATCCGGACACGGGACGAAGTCTTCAATCTTGTATCTTCATAGTCTTGGAGTCTGGCTGATGATGATAGTTCGGCTATCCAGACACCCCCTAGTCCAGGACTCCCTCAGTCCTCCTGCCCGATCACTTTTGATCGAAGGGACCACCCCACTAGCATCCGTCATGGCGGGTTCGCCACATTGGTTCTAGACCCAATTATTAATGGATTTCATCTCACAAGAGTCCTTATGGACGGCGGTAGCAGCCTGAACCTGCTTTACCAGGATACAGTGCGGAAAATGGGCATAGATCCCTTGAGGATTAAGCCCCACCTTAAAGGCTATACCAGGTGTAGAGGCCAACTGTATAGGATCAGTTACACTCGAAGTGGTCTCGGATCCCCGGATAACTTCCGAAGCGAGGAGTTAATCTTCGACATAGTCCCGTTCTGCAACGGCTATCATGCACTGCTCGGACGAACCGCATTTGCAAAGTTCAATGCGGTGCTGCACTACGCATACCTCAAGCTCAAGATGCCAGGCCCTCGAGGAGTCATTATGGTTAACGGAAACACCGAACGCTCTCTCCGAACGGAGGAGCATACGGCGGCCCTCGCGGCGGAAGTACAAAGCAGCCTCTCAAGGCAATCCTCGGGTCCGGCTATTAAACGTCCGGACACCGTCAAGCGCGCCCAGAGTAACCTACAACAAGACCGCCTGGCACGTCTTGAGCACGCGTATCAATGCGGCCCCAACCCTAGCCGTCGCGAAATTGCGAAACCAGTATTACGCGTACATAATTACGCTTTGGAAATACCATGGGCATAGGGGAGGGGCACGACCACGGCAGGCCCAGAAGGTGGCTCAACCGCACCAGGGGCTATCGATTGTGTCATTCTTTTTTCTCTTACTTTCAGGACTCCTTTCTCAAGAAGCCCTGTCCAGCAGTAGAATCGCCGAACACACGATGCAACAGTCAGGGAAGTAGAAAGCTACGTCGAGTGTCCAGGTGGTCTCTATAACGAGCAGTATACTTGTTTCACATATCATCCCGCAGCTCGCCCCTGGAGGGGGACATGTCAAATAGTCCCGTCCATTGCTTATCGCACTATTTGTATCGTTCTGCTTTTACCGCAGCCTTTTTAAATAAACAATACATAGCTTCTGTTTATTATTGCATTCCTTTTTTTTATCTATATATGTTCACTTATGACATGTTGCACCCGTACACTTTGGTACGGCCAAATACACCAGGGGCTTAAGTACCCCAAAATATGGTGTGATAAGTCCGAACACTTTCACAAGTTCGGCACCCCGAACTTATAGCATTATATGCATCGGCTCCGAATCATGTCTTGGGTCAATAGTTGGGTTTGCCCGGCTCCCATGTTTTGGTACCTTACGTTCCGCTATATCGGCTAAGGTAGCGCTGGGAGAACTACTGCGATTGTGCCCCAGTTGAGCTGGGTTAAGCACCTCAGTAGAGAAAGCTAAAACTGACCGTCATGATAGGGCGAGAGACCGGTCGCTGTTTGAGAGGTTTTTCGAGTCCCTAAAGACTTATGCCGCTTAGAGCGAGGAGTCGGCTTTGTCCGGCCAGGCGTGGATAGCGCCCCAAACTCGGTCTTCCGAATACTAGGGGCTTCGCCGAAATTTAAAATTATAGAATTCTATGGCTAAGTGAGAGTGTTCAAGCATTATAGTCCGATTGCCTTGTTCGTTGTGCTGAGCGCCTCCCTCGAAGGACCCAAGAATGGGAAAAGAGCGCTCAGGTTTATCCCGAACACCCCAGCACTCGTGGCATGGGGGTAGAAGCCGACGACTCGCCATCTCTCAAATTTAATAAACGGCCGCACAGAAGGTAATATTTTAAATTCACAAATGTTGCTTAGCGCATATGAACAAGTTTTCAGCATACAGGATAACAAATGCGAGTTTACTCAAAAATTACATCCTTTGGAGCATTCACCCGCTATAAGGCGGGCACCCTTCAGGACACCCTCATAATACGTCTCGGGCTTGCGATACTCCTTGCCCAGCGGTGGTCTGTCCATCACAAGCTTCTCAGCGTCCATCTTGCCCCAGTGCACTTTAGCACGGGCAAGGGCCCTACGGGCACCTTCGATGCAGACGGAGTGCTTGATGACTTCAAGCCAGGGAAAGGCATCCACCAGCCGCCTCACCAGCCCGAAGTAGCTCTCAGGCAGGACCTCCACAGGCCACAGCCGGCCTATAAGGCCCTTCATGGCCTATTCGGCCACCTTATGGAGCTTGACCAGCTGCTTCAGCTGGTCGCTCAAGGGCACCGGGTGTCCAGCCTCAGCTTACTGGGACCAGAACACCTTCTCCGTCGATCTCCCTTCTTCGGCTCGGTAGAATGCGGCGGCGTCAGAACACTTGCGAGGCAGATCTGTGAATGCTCCTGGAGAGCTCCGGATTCGGGTAAGTAACACGTAATTCACTTTCACATGCTTGCTTTGCATAAAGAATGCCTTACCCGCCGCTATCTTTTTCATCGCCTCAATATCCTGGAGGGTTTTTTGGGCTTCGGCCTTGGCAGACTTGGCGCTTTCAAGTGCCGAGGCAAGCTCGGACTCTCGCGTCTTTGAGTCAAGCTGTAAACTCTCGTGTTTCTTCACGAGAGCATCGAGCTCTTGCCGCACCTCTGCCACCCGCGCCTCTTGTTTCTCTCGCTCGGTGCGCTCCATGGCCGCACTGTCTTCGGCCTTGGACAACGCTTCCTTCAGGGTCGCCACCTCGGTTGTGGCCCTTGTAACATTCACGTTGGTCCTGTCATTATTTGCAACCAAGTATTTTTATATATATTTACATAAGGCACTGCCTACCTTCCTTCTCCTCGAGCTGCTTCTTGGCAAGGCCGAGCTTGTTCTCGGACCGCTCGAGGCTCTGCTTCAATGCATCGACCTCCACAGTCAGTGCGGCAGAGGTCAGCAGCGCAGCGCTGCATTCCCATATGACATATTTCTGTTAGACTCCTACTTATATCTTTTTAGATCCTCAATCCGGCTTTTCTTTCCGAACACCAAACTGAGCATCAGGGGCTACTGTCTATGCAGTAACATTTTTACATGTTTTAAATACATTACCTCAAAGCCTGTTAGAATGCTGGCACACGCTTTTGTCAGCCCGCTCTTGGCGGACTAAACCTTCTCGATCACCGCACTCATAACAGTGCGGTGCTCCTCGTCGATGGAGGCGCCGTTAAGCACCTCCAGCAAATTGTCCGGGCGCCTCCGGTTGGACAGAGGCCGCTGGCGTCGTAGGCTTGCCCTTCTTGTGAAGGGACGCCTGCCAGACTCCGGAACCGTTGAAGATTCCGGCGCGGTGTCTGGCTCAAAGCTGGACTTGGAACCTGGGGGGTCTTATCCCCTTTACTCCTGGAGTCCGAGAAGTCGCCTTGTGGCGCCTCCAGGACCACCTCCTCCTGGCTTGGAACCTGTTGGACAACACTTCGGCATCGTCTGTAGGGCGGGGGGAGGTAGCCGTCGGAAGTGAATTCACGTCTGATGAATCTAGGGAGCCGCTCGACGACTCGTCGAGCCCGGCTTTGGGCGGGCTGCATAATTGTATTCGACATAAGGAAAGACTGTGCCATAAAGGAAGCTATGAGTTACTCTGGTATCTGAATACTTACGATTTCGCCGGGCGCTTGGCCCTGTGCGACCACTCCTCTTCGCCGTCGTTGGCATCGGTGGAGTAGTCCGGAGGGGTCATCCTCTTCTTGGACCCTTCGGCCTCCCCTGTTGGGGCGGCCTTCCTCTTCTTTCCTCCCCCCGCTGGAGGGGGAGAGGTTTCTTCTTCCTCTCCTCGTCTTCACGGGAGGAGTGCGCATCTCCGGAGTCGTCGGCACGATGAGTCTGACACCACCATGCGCCGGGAGCTTCCTTCGAGTCCCGGCCTCTTGGCCTTCTTCTCCAGCACCACGTGAGGTGCCGGACCTAGCAGCCTCGTCAAGCGGGCGTTCCGCTGGGTCTTCTGGGCAAAGGGAGCCGGACAGTCATCTGCCGGACCTCTTCTCCAGTCCTGTTCAAAGGAAAGGGAGTTTAGATCCCGCATAGAGTCAAACTATGTTAAAACAAGAGTCCCTGTAAGGGTAAACGTAAGCTTCAACCATCGTTGGCTTCGACGCTCGCGCAGTGAATCCGGCGATCCTACGGTAGCGGATGCGGGAGCCTCGGAGCGTCCTTGAACCAGCACCTTCCAAGGCATCTTCGTACATAGTGTCGAAAGAGTCCTGCTCAAGGTTTGGTGCTTGTGCCGGATCAAACTCCCACAGATGAAAGGCCCGCCTGTTGGCACGGGAGGATCCGGCGGATGAGCATGACCTGGACTACGTTGACAAGCTTAACCTTCTTGTCCATCAGGGTTCTGGACGCAGGTTTGGAGTCCGGTCAACCTCTTCCGAATTACCCCACGTCAAGGCCCGTCTCTTTCCAGGAGGTGAGCCGTGTAGGGGAAGCCAGATCGGAATTCGGGGGCCGCTGCCCATTCAGGGTCCGCATGGCTCGGTGATGTAGAAGCACCCCGATTGCCACCCTTTGATGGTTTCCACGAAGGAGCCCTCGAGCCATAGTGACATTGGCCATCTTGCCCACCATGGCGCCTCCGCACTCCGCTTGATCGGCCGCCCACTACCTTCGGCTTGACATTGTAGGTCTTCAGCCATAAGCCGAAGTGGGGCTGGATGCAGAGGAAGGCCTCGCACACGACGATAAATGCCGAGATGTTGAGGATGAAGTTCGGGGCCAGATCGTGGAAATCCAGGCCGTAGTAGAACATGAGCCCCCGGGACAAATGGGTGAGAGGAAACCCAGTCCGCGGAGGAAAATGAGGGAGAAACACGACCCTCTCATGGGGCCTGGGGGTGGGGATGAGCTGCCCCTCATCTGGGACCGGTGCGTGATGTTGTTGGACAAGTATCCGGCTTTCCTCGGCTTCTTGATTTGCCCCTCCGTAACGGAGGAGGCCATCCACTTGCCTCCCGCTCCGGACATGATTGGAGAAGGTTGAGGTGGGAAGTGCGGACTTGGGCGCTGGAGCTCGAGTGCGCAGGAATGGATAAGCGAAGGAGGAGGAAGGCGTAGATGGAAAGGGTGGATTCTTATCCCCTTATACGGGCGGCCGAAACTATGTGCCCCCACCAGCCTAGTAAAACTCGCTTATCTCCCAAGCGCCGCGATTAATGGCGCGGTTGGGTTACCCACGCCCGTATTGATGAGAATCCCGGAATAAGGGGACACGATCTCTGCTTTGACAAGACGTGCCAAGGAAACCGCCTCGCTAAACACGCTGAGGTGGGACAGTAAAACGATTCGAATAAAGGCTTGGTTGTGGCATGATGTCACGCTATGGAATACGTCAGCAGATTAGATTTGTGCGAATATTATTCTCTCTACGGTGGTATGTGGAAACTATTTTGCAGAGCCGGACACTATCCTCGTGTTCAACATCTTCTATGAAGTATTCGGAGGAGGAACCCGCCTTGCAATGCCGAAGACAATTTGCGCGCCGGACTCGTCGTCATTGAACCCTGGTTCAGGGGCTACTGAGGGAGTCCCGGATTAGGGGTGTCCGGATGGCCGGACTATGACCTTTGGCCGGACTCCCGGACTATGAAGATACAAGATTGAAGACTTCGTCCCGTGTTCGGATAGGACTTTCCTTGGCGTGGAAGGCAAGCTTGGCGATACAATATGTAGATCTCCTACCATTGTAACCGACTCTGTGTAACCCTAGCCCTCTCCGGTGTCTATATAAACTGGAGAGTTTTAGTCCGTAGGAACGAACAACAATCATACCATAGGCTAGCTTCTAGGGTTTAGCCTCCTTGATCTCATGGTAGATCTACTCTTGTACTACCCATATCATCAATATTAATCAAGTAGGACGTAGGGTTTTACCTCCATCAAGAGGGCCCGAACCTGGGTAAAACATTGTGTCCCTTGTCTCCTGTTACCATCCGCCTAGATGCACAGCTCGGGACCCCCTACCCGAGATCCGCCGGTTTTGACACCGACACCAAGCTTTGTTGAAGCTGCTGTGCCAAATTCCTTCTTGACAACATTCTTCTTGGAGCTGACCTCCTCCTCAGCAGCAACATAGTCTTCATCCTCAGAGTCCGAGTTTCTCTTTCTCCTCTTCCTAGTAGCAGCCTTAGGCAGGGTGCTAGGAGTACTTCTGCTACCCTCATCATAGCTTTCAGAGGGACTAGTGCCCTAGTTGTAGAAATCGGTCTCACCAATTTGGCTTAGGCCATTGCACTTGTAACTTTCGGTCTAACCGAAGCTTGCAAATTGGTGTGACCGAATTCAACTCTCATTGAAACCCTAGAAATATCGAACTCACTAAACTGTGTCTCGGTCTGACTGATGTCACTAGTTCATACTCCAATATTGCTTCGGTGGCACCGAGTTTAACAAATCAGTAGCTCCGAAATGCTTTCAGTGGAAAACTAAAACTAAGTTTTTGACTCAATTGTTTTACAAAATCTCTGCACTTTGTCGGTCCGAGATGAGTTTGGCGGAAACCTAACCCTAAATTTTTGAATCAAAACTAATCTAAAGGGAGTTTTTGCTGGATAGATTGATCTCATATGTGGTAAGAATCATGGCATTGACTTTGTGCTAAGAATCGGAGGTAAAGATTGCACAAAGGATCGAACTCATACCCTAACTTGGTGATGAGCTTGCTATGGCGGCAACGGCGGTGAAGATTCCCGTTGGCGGCGGCGGAGAGCAGCGGCGGGAGGTTGCTAGCAATGAGGAGATGATCCGAAGACCTGAGTCGGCAGAGCAGGACACGCGCGGGCGAAAAGGTTTTGGAGGAATTTCCAAAATTTGACCCGTGGGTATATATATCCTGACCCTGTCGGTGTGACCGAGTGGAACGACTCGGTGGCACTGAGATGCAGAATCGCAAGCGGTTACTGCAACTCGGTGTGACTGAACTGTTCTAAGCGGTTGCACTGAGATTGAAAACCTAGATCAACTCAATGAACTTGGTATGACCGAAGGGGATGAATCGGTCAGACCGAAATACACAGAGAGGTTTTGGAAGTTTAAGTCTATGATGAATCTGCGACTCTGAGTGCTCCTCACCCAGAGGGTTCGAATCTGACTTGATCAAACTTTGTGATGTAGCATGAATAGAGTTTGAGACGAGAAAAGCATAGATAGCTAGAGTACGCATTCTTGTCCATCCATTTGGCAGAAGAAAAGAGCCAAACAATCAAAGCAACAAATGGATGTCCTCGAATGAGAAAAATATGCAATCAACATGCTCACACAATAAGATGGCAAATGAAATATGTGGCAAATCATGCACAATCACTCTAGCATCTATCAAGCAATTGGCGATGACTAGGTCATCTATATATGAGTATATTGACTTAGGAGTCAAATGAGAACATTTGATCATAGGTCGTACTCATCGTTTAAGCGCAAGTGGGGTTACCACTTTTACATAAAGCATTGTTGTGTTCACACCATTAGAGTTGCTTTAGCTCAATTCTTAGAGTAAAGCCCCCTAGATGTGATATCCCCCATAAGAGGGATGAACTAACCTTGGGTTTTGTCGATGATGACTTCATGTAGATGTTGAAGATGTGGATGCTCAATGTTGATGTAGATCATTTGGAGCAATCCATTGGAGTGAGTTGCACTTTCAATACCTACATGGGTTAGTCCCACAAGGAACAAACAAGGATATCCATAGACATAGAGTGAAGTACACACAAGATGATGTCCATGAAAGCATTAGATTAACTTGTCCCTTGTCTTACCAACAAGAGGGTTTGTGACTCCTTGAACTAGTGCAAGATGTGGAAGTTGTTTGCACTTGTTCTCGCCAAAATGATATGAGTGAAGTATGTTGGCGGAGTCATCCTCGAGAACTCTCTAGTTATTCTTCTTCGGGATCCACATCAACTTGATGGGAATCCTTGGGGTTGTAGTAGTACTTGATGAAGTCGAACTTGATGTAGTCTTGGGAACCCACTTGACCAAGGCCTTCAGAGCTTCTTCAAATGCATCAATCTCCTCTTGAAGCTTGTCCTTGCCTTTTTGCTAGTGGTATTGTGGTGGAAGATCATCTTGAGCTTGTGTCCCCTCGAAGGAAGTAGGATTATACTTCTCTTGTTGAGGAGCAAACTTCATCTTGGGGTATTGATCTTCTTCCCACTCAACTCCATTGGCATTGAAATTTCGTTAAAAACTAACACCTCGATTCTTCCCCTCATTAAAGTTGCTCGTCAATCGACACTGGGCCCGAAGAGTCAGCAAGGAATTCGAGTATTTGGAAACTCAGCTAAATGGAATTTTTAGCCGACCGCAGTGAAATGATAAATATCTGATTGTGATGATGATAGTCAAGTCTGCATTAATGTGCACTCCTCACAATAGTACAGATAATCAAGTCACCCCCAGTGTGCACCCTTCATAGCAGAAATGATCAAATCAGCAAGAAGATAAATTGTGTGCAAGCTCGACGGTATATTCTCAGTCAAAGGTATGATTCAGATGCAAGTTTTGATTCTTCGTTGAGGATGATTTTGAACATGATATCCCTGGAAGCAAGCGAGAATGTGCCATATATTCAACACTCAGAAAGGAGGATAGTTTAGCAAACCTCTTTTTACACAAGTAATCAACAACAGAAATATTAAGATGGTATACATATGTGGTGATCGGTGCGCAAATCACAATGAGAAGCTTCTGTTGTAAGAAACCCAGTATTCCCTCGCACGGTACCAGAGGAGCTTTTGATGCAAGGTTCCTCAATCTTCCTCAGTACAATATATGGATGACTTCCAGTGCAAAATACTCAGGCTTCTTCAGTAAGCAACAACAAAAGCTTTCGACATAAGGTACCAAGTCCTTCCCCAACAAGTCCTTAAGGGGGCAAGCTTCTGAAGCACGATATCCAGCATTCCTCAACAAGATACTCTTGATGGTTTCCAACATAAGTCATCCAATCCTCCTCAGTACGACATTAGTACAAAATAGTACACTATGAATTGACAGCATTTGGCAGTGCATTCCAAGAATCAGATCCGCAACAGTTTGGTCAGAAGCAAGAATCAGTCAGAAAACAAGTCTGCCTCAGGAATTAAATTCTCATTTATATTGTGAGCATGCCGCCAAGCTCTTGAAAGTCAGTGGTACAATGGTGAAGGCAAGGTGAGAATCCAGAAATCTCACGAGTCATGCCAGAATAAGAAAGTCCATTATACACCTCAGTTGGTGATGCAAGAACCGACAAGTTTTGGAGAAAGACAACATGGGACAGCAAATTTTGTCAGTACTTAGTCAGTCCAGATTCCTCATACTCGACAAGGTGATATCATTCCTCACCACTTGGTATGCTTTACAGTAAAAATGAGTTAGATGCAAGCACATGTAAACCCGGTATAGTTCTCACGGTACATGAACAAGGATAAGTTATGCTTGACGAAATATTGCACCCGACAGTCCCTATGGCCACACGAGGAATGCGATATGATCAAGCTATTTCAGCAAAGAATCCAGAATAAGAGCACATTAATGAAGGACCAAGACCGGCAATGCAGGTATGCAAATTGTTGCATGACCCTCATGGTGAAGATACCCTAGACAGTCTCAGTCACCATCGATCATCATACATATTCAACTAAGGGGTCTACTCAATTTTGGTAAGGACCCCATATCCAGACAACCCGCTCAGTCAACAATATGTGCTTCGATTTGTCAGTACCGAATATCTGGGTCTGTCAAACCAGACCAAGGGGCCATTCAACAGTTGACCTCAGTGACTATTGTAAAGGCTCACACAGCCTACTCTCCCCTAGATATGTCCGCAGAATAAATAATAAGGATGATGAATAATAGTCTTGAGGCATGTGTCCTCACTTGCGTGAAGCATCAAAGGGCAACCTGTCATGAACACAATTCTCCTGCCAGAACCACCATCCGTCAAGTCTGCATATATTATCATATAAGGTCGTACCCCTCTATGATGGCCACGACAAGTGACAACCAACTATTTGGTACGAATCTGATACTCAAGACAATGGAGTTAGTCAAGATGATTCAGAAGCTCCTGCGATCAGAATCTGCCAGGAAAACAGTTATGACTCACCTCACTGCTTTGAACCCCGAGAATCCATATTTAGTGGAGGAACCCAATGCAAGGAGTAAAAGCTTGGGTGTTCATCAGGAAGAATATGATCACAAATTCATGGAAGTTTGTCAGTATAGCCACAACAATAGGGAATCACTCTCGGATTTGTGAGACGGGCATATATTTCAGTCATGACAAAAATCACACTCAGCTAAGTCAGCAGATATGAAAAGAACTGGATCCAGTATAAGCATGAAAATGTGAGGTAAGATCTGTCAGGATATGGATACAGTGAAGCAAATCACTCCAGAGCCAGTCAGGTAAGTCAGATGAAGAATTTAATGGGCACAATCAATAAAGGAAAAAGGATACCTGAGTTAGAAACGGTCTCCTTAAGTCAGTATATGCATACTTGTTCCCTGAGCAACCAAATATCAAGGACAATATTTCTTTAAGGGGGGAAGAGTTGTCACAGCCTAATTTTTGGCGCTTTATTTTTTATTTTGTTTCTCTGAGATTTTTGCTTGAGTTTTCTTTTTCCATGGCTATGTGGTCTGGAAACTGAAGAAGATGCCCTCTTCTTCCTTTCTAGAGTGGCTTGTCATCCTCAAACCCTTCCCAAGACCTTTCCATTTTCATCATGGTCCAACCTCAATATTCTTTTCCTTGGGAGTATTCCTTTTTCTATTAAAGGAATAACCCTGTCTACCATAGGTTGTGAAGCAACCTATATTTCTGTAACTCCTAAAATTCCCAAATAATTCTCATAAATTGTTTGGGTCATATATTCCTCAAATATGGCAAAAACAATTATTTGCCACGATCCTCATCATGCTGAATTAATTATTTTGCTATTATGTCCTGAATGGCAGTTTGTGAAGCAAGTGCTATTTACCTTTGCCCATTTGCCCCAAACTTTTTGGACACCTTTTCATGTCCATATCATTGCCTCATGCAAATTTTCATACTCATTTGCCTAGTAAATCTTTTTCAGCTAATTTCCAAAGTTTATGTCCAAAAAGAAACCTTGTGAAGGAGGTACAAGCTAGGCATATCCAAATGAGTTGAAATCTTTGTATGACCTCAATATCATCACATAGTGCCCTTCTCAAGATTAGAGCTCATACAATGCATCCATGTGAGCACAACTTCAAATCTTTGTTTCTGTCCAAATTTTTAGTTAGTGAAGCAAGCACATTTTATATTGCTCCATTATTGCTGAAAATTTTGCAGGGCCTTCTCCTACCTATATAACCTATCTCCACAAGATTTGGGCTCATTTCATAATGCCATTTTCCCTCAGGATTTTTCCTAAGTTTCTGACCAGAGAAGTGTTGTATGAAGGAAGTACCATTTTGGCTTGGACAAATGGCATGAAATTTTTATGGCACTCTCATATGCCCAAATAATCCTTCCATAATCATTTTCATCTCAATTCATCACTCTATGTGAGTGCTTCTTCATGTTCTTGTTTCTGGACCAATTTATGTGGTTGTTAAGCAACTATATTAAATACTGGTCCAAATCATCTCATAATTGACAAGATTATAGTCCTTCCTAACATAAACTCCCCAGACATCATATTTGGCTCTAATGTCAACTCCGTTGATCCCTGCATAATGATCTAGTTTGCAACAACAAACTTCAGAGCTTACTTACCATTTAACCATAGAGTCTTTAACCGAGCTACCACCTCAGTTACAACCTACCCAGGAAGGAGTAACCCCCAGACATCTTTTGGCATAGCTTGTGGCACTGTGTGCACCAGTGCACGTGGTGACCACCGTTTTGGCACGCACTGGCCGCGTCCAGAGTGTCTTCTTGCTCGGGCCCCTCCTCTGCTCAGCGTCTCAGCGAGCACGGGTGATACGTCTCCGACGTATCTATAATTTTTTATTGTTCCATGCTATTATATTATCTGTTTTGGATGTTTAATGGGCTTTATTATGCACTTTTATATTATTTTTGGGACTAACCTATTAACCGGAGGCCTAGTGCAAATTGTTGTTTTTTTGCCTATTTCAGTGTTCCGCAGAAAAAGAATAAAAAACGGAATCCAAACGGAATGAAACCTTCGCGAGGATCGTTTTTGGAACAAACGCAATCCAGGAGACTCAGAGTGGACGCCAAGGAAGCAATGAGGCGTACACGAGATAGGGAGGCGCGCCCAGGGGGTAGGTGTCGGTGTCAAAACCAGTGGATCTCGGGTAGGGGGTCCCAAACTGTGCGTCTAAGGTCGATGGTAACAGCAGGCAGGGGACACAATGTTTACCCAGGTTCAGGCCCTCTCTATGGAGGTAATACCCTACTTCCTGCTTGATTGATCTTGATGAATATGTGTATTACAAGAGTTGATCTACCACGAGATCGTAATTGCTAACACCCTAGGAGTCTATCCTGTATGACTATGATAATGAGTATTCGGTCCTATAGACCTAACCCTCTGGTTTTTATAGACACCGGAGGGATCTAGGGTTACACAAAGTCGGTTACAGAGAAGGGAATCTTCATATTTGATCGCCAAGCTTGCCTTCCACACCAAGGAGAGTCCCATCCGGACATGGGTGCAATCTTCAGTCTTTGTATCTTCACAGCCCATCAGTCCAGCCCATGGCTAACAGGCCAGACGCCCGAGGACCCCTTAGTCCAGGACTCCCTCAGTATCCCCTGAACCTGGCTTCAATGGCGAGGTATCCGGTGCACAAACTTGTCTTCGACATTGCAAGGCGGGTTCCTCCTTCCGAACTCCAAGATTGTCTTCGGACATAATGATTGTATCTGGACCTGTACACACAAGTTGCATATACTTCCCTAGAGGGCATAATAATTTATAAGTCCAATCCTCTGACAACTTTTCACAACATGGCATCATGTCAGTCTGGTCATTATTTCGAACCGTTTTTTTGCCTGCCGCTCCATGTTCCGAGACGCGGTTGCTATTGGCACATCTTATCCAAGCAGAGATCGTATCCCCTTAAGGGATTCTTTATAGACACGGACGTGGGTAACCCAACCGTCTTTTGGGTATGACTCCTTGGGAATAGGCAGGTTTTAAGGCCCAGAGGGGGCGTTCGATATTCACAGCCTTTATAAAGGGGTACAAGCCCGTCTTTCTTCTCCACATTTGCTTCTTCCTCAACCCTTGCTACCTCGAGTTCCAACACCCAGGTTTCATCCGCCACAAACCTGAGTCATGTCCGGATCCAGCCTTTAAGGCTAGTGGGTGGCTTCTTCTGTCATAGAGGAGGATATTGTGAAGCTTCGGGCGGCAAGGTATCTAACCGCAGAAATCCTCCATCGGCTTCCCGCTAAAGGGCAGGTTATCCCCACCCCTAGATCCGACGAGAGGGTCGTGTTCGTTTCCCACTTCCTTCGAGGGTTAGGATTCACCCTTAATCCCTTCGTCTGGGGGCTCATGTTCTATTATGGACTAGATTTTCATGATCTCGCCCCAAACTCTGTTCTTCTTATCTCGGCGTTTACCGTTACATGCGAAGCCTTCCTCCGAACTCCTCCACACTTCGGCTTGTGGCTCAAGACCTTCAATGTGAAGCCGCAAGTGATGGAGGGGAAGCAGGCGAAGTGTGATGGCGCCACAGTGAGCAAGCTTACCAGCGCTGTTTGGCTAAAAGGACCCTTCACAGAATCTTCCGACTTATGGCAGCAGGAGTGGTTCTACATCACTGAGCCCCGCGGTTCCAAGTGGGCAGCTGCGCCTGCGTTCCGATTAAGCCCCCCAATTCAGCTTGCATCATGGATTAATAAGGGGTTGGACTGGGGATCAGTTGATGAAGTGCGAACTCTGCAGAGTCGCATCTGAAGCCTCATTGAGAAGGACATCGATATTGCCAATGTTATTTAGGTAATGTTAGTCCGCTGGACCCTGCCGTGCCAGTGACGGCCTCTCTGCTTGTGGGAGTTTAATCCAGAAGGGCCACGGACTCTTCAGCACTTCTTCGGCACTACGCACGAAGGAATGTGGAAATTATTTTTCGGGAAACGAAAACAATGGACGTATACCACCGAAGATATCGGCCTTGACTACAACCATCCAGACACCTCGGTAAGCACTCAACTTCCGAACACCTTTTAGTCAAGCATCCCGTAATAAGATACCGAGCAAACCATTTTTTCCATGGCTGGATAAAGAAAGTGGAACAAATTAGGTGTCTGGCTCCCCTTTCCGAAGACTCAGCAGATGCCATGCTAACAAGGATGCTGGCCCCGACACCGTACCAGGTGCCTGTGAAGGAGGTCGAGAACCAGAAGACTATAGGTGACCCTTGTTCCGGAGATAAATCAGACACCGTGTCCGGGGAAATCAAAGTTTCTTCGCCCAAGGACAAAGGTGTAGGAGAAGCGAACATCCCTTCTCCCCATGGCAAGAAAAGGGCCGCCTCCGAAGATTGGGAGGAGAAGTCTCCCAAGAGAGGCAAAATGCCATCGTCGGGCGGCTCGGGCTTGGCAAGCGACATCGTCGTACAGTCCCATCATGAAGACAAGCCTCCAACTAAACATAAGTGAGGCAAGGTGCTTTGAGCATATCCCGCTCCTTTCCTGTTACCGAAGTAACATCTAATATATGTATGTCTTCGCAGTTCGGTGCACAGTTTTCCTCAACAGGCCTCTTCCTCGGGAGATCTTCTTTTAGAGATGATGGAGAGCTATACGCCTCCCTTGGCCTCCTCAGCCAACAGGACGGACGACTTCGAGGTGTCGTCGTGGAGGGTTTCTCCCGACCGACAAACAGTGCGGGGGGTGAAGAAGACATTACCCGAAGGTGGTCCTTCTGTCGCCCAGGGTTCGGGGGTTAATAATGAAGGCCCCGGACTATCCGGTTTACAGCCGGAGATGATTCTGGAGACGAGTAAGCGGATTCCTACAAAGGAAGGCCGTACTCCTGCGGTGGCTCCCGGAGATCCGGAAGCGCCGGACATGTTGACGAACATGCTGCGACAAGCGTCCATCTCAGAGGAACACCGTACCCTGATGAGTACGGTGGTCGAGAGGGTTCTGTCCATGAAGAGCGGATTGAATGAGGCCTTCACGAGCCTGCTAAGAGGCTTCGAGGTTTGTGATATAATTTTTCCGACTGTGCTTTATTCGCAGAATGCTCCCGTGTATAGATAGTAGCCCTTGAGACTCGGATTGCCTTCCCAAGGGAGGCCATCGGAGGATCAAAATAAATGCTCAGGTAATAATCTGATGTAATTGGAACACATGATGTTTCCCCCCTGATGATTGTCCGGACTACAGAAGTAGCCGAGATGCAGCGGAAGCTTGATGTGGCAGGGGATGACATTGCGTTGATCAACAGGCATCTTGACGAGTCGCAAGGTATGTATTTGGAGCAGTCTGTACACATACGTGTTTATAATATGAGTGTGACGCTGAAAATTGCATGCTGGATATGCATGACTGTAGATGGTGCTGCCGCAGTTGAGGTTCTTCGGGCGGAACTGGCCCAGGCCAAGGAGCAGGTCCGGTTTAGTAATGCGGCTGCCGAAAAGGCATCGGCCGAGTTAAAGGCCGAACAGGCTGCTCGGTGCCAAGACGAGGAGAAAATATCCATGATGGCGCTCGAACTGGAAAATGCTGCTGGCCGCTGTGAATTCCCCGAGAAGGAAAATAAAGCCAAGACAGCTGAACTTGACAAGGCCTTATAAGAGGCGAAAGAAGCGCGGTGCGAATCTAGAGCGGCCTGGGAGGAGATACGGCAAGCTGGGGAGATTGTGGCCGGTATGCCCTTTTTTATTACAGACTAAGTTCGGCGATCCGAATTATGCCCTACTGAATCAAGTGTGGAGTTCTGCAGACGCATTTTTGGACTTGCCGAAGAGTTCTTCCGATGCGGCGCAATTTTATCAAGCGCAAGAAGGGTATCCAACGGAGAAGCTTTTCTTGTCACAATTTGGTGTATCAAAGCGTCCGCTGCTACTGAACGAGCAGATGTCCCAATGGGCCGAGCTTCACAGGATATCTGGTGCTCCCATGAAGGATGTCGTAATCCGGCTGTGGCCGGATGGTCCAATTCTGAATAGTTATTTTGGTTTGGTAAGGCAACTTGCTGAGGCAGTGCCACGTATTGATGCTATTAAGCAGTCAGCGTGCATTGAAGGTGCACGGATGGCCTTTGCCCGTGTCAAAACATACTGGGGGAAGATGAAGGCCATCGATGTTGCAACTAAGAGTCCACCCAAGGGCCAGGACCAACACGCGCCGGAGCATTACTTCGAGGATGTCTGTCGGTGTCAAAACCGGCGGATCTCGGGTAGGGGGTCCCGAACTGTGTGTCTAGGTGGATGGTAACAGGAGACAAGGGACACGATGATTTTACCCAGGTTCGGGCCCTCTCGATGGAGGTAAAACCCTACTCTTGCTTGATTGATCTTAATGATATTGGGTATTACAAGAGTTGATCTACCACGAGATCAAAGAGGCTAAACCCTAGAAGCTAGCCTATGGTATGATTGTTGTTGGTCTTACGGACTAAAACCCTCCGGTTTATATAGACACCGGAGGGGGCTAGGGTTACACAGAGTCGGTTACAAGGAAGGATATCTACATATCCGTATTGCCAAGCTTGCCTTCCACGCCAAGGAGAGTCCCATCCGGACACGGGACGAAGTCTTCAATCTTGTATCTTCATAGTGCAACAGTCCGGTCAAAGGTTATAGTCCGGCTGCCGGATACCCCCTAATCCAGGACTCCCTCAGTAGCCCCCGAACCAGGATTCAATGGCGATGAGTCCGGCGCGTAGATTTGTCTTCGGCATTGCAAGAAGGGTTCTTTTTCAAACTCTAAGTACCTGTTAAATAGTGTTCGGCTTCTCATGAATGTTGCGCTTCTTGGCTTCTGCGTCCAATAATGGCCCTCTTCTATGTGTCAAGCGCATGTGAGGAGCCAGGGCGTTTTTACATTTACCACCCTGGCTATGCGAATGAACTGTCTTATTGAAAGAGACGAGGCTTCTCAGATCCAATCCACACCATCCTCCCTCAGCGAGCATCCATCGGAGCGCGCCCGAAAAATCCATTCCAGCATGGCCGGCCAGCGCAGCCCCTCCTCTCGCCCCCGCAGCCCCAAGCTCGGAGATTGGGAGAGGTGTTCCATCCCGTATAGTCAATTAGTGAAGCTACAGACCCAGGGATTTCTCCCCCCAGCGTATATGGTCCCGGTTCGAGCCGGGCTCGCCACCTATAATGGCGGGGAGCAAGCGGAGAGCTTTCCCAAACCCTCTAAGGGAGAGCGGGTATGCCTTGTCCCTTATTTGTTAAGGGGACTCAGATTTCCAATCCATCCGTTTCTCCGAGGGCTCATGGAGTTCTACGGCCTCCAGTTGCACAACCTCACCCCTGCCTCCATACTTCATATCGCTGGCTACGTAGCCCTTTGCGAACTGTTTCTGGCCATCGAGGCCCATTTCGCGCTGTGGAAGAGGTTATTCTGCCTTGTGCCCCGTACTCAGAGGGGATCAATATACCAGGTGGGCAGAGCCGAAGTGTGGCGCATCGCCGGGACCGGATACCTATACGGTACCCCGAAGAAGACGTCCAAAGACTGGCCTTCAGAGTGGTTTTATATGGAGGACGTTCCCCTTCCGGATCCTATTCGGATCGGCCTTCCCAAGTTTAATAATGCTCCTTTGAAGAAGCGCCTGAGCTGTCGACCACGAAGCCCTCAGGAGGAAGATGATAGAGACGTTCTCTACCTGATGAGCTGGATAAAGATATTGGCTGAATCAGGACTGACCATAACCGAGGTTATGGCCATATGCATTATGCGGGGGGTGCAGCCGCTCCAATATCGAGGCCACCCTGTGTGGGATTTCAACGGGGAAGATGATGCCACCTGCTGTGGCCGTAAGGGGCCGGACTCTATTGCTGCCCTAGCAAAAATCCTGTCCGGTTTGTACAAGGGAGAGGAAGAGGAGTTCCTCCGCATCAAGCCACGGGATGGATTTTCCATGTACAACTCTCCGAGCTGGGTAAGCTGCCAATTTTTATATCCACCCCTTCCGCGTTCTTGCCGCAAATACTTTATCTTGTCATTTTATTGCAGGAACTGTGTAAAGCCGTAATGGAGATCAACAGCCCACCTCCACAACCAGAGGATCCTGGACGGTCCCTCGACCCTGGCCTTAAAGAGGATCCGGACATATTCGTGGAGCTGATTGACAGGGTATTCTACCAATTGAGTTGCGATGACGCCCTGGTGGCCATTACAGCCGACTACCCCGGGCTACTCCCAGCTTCGCAGGTAAATGAAACCAAAGTCCCATCCTTAAAAAGGATTTCCTTTTATGCACTCCACCTACCGTATACAAACGGTGTTCTATAGGGAAGGCCCTCGAGACGTCACGCCGAGCCCGTGGCGACTCGCCAACAAGGGGATCCGAGGCCGGACATGCAAAAAAGGAAAGCGGTCCGGACGGAGACGCCGGCGCAGAGGTATGATGCAACACCCCACCCTGTGGTTGTCGCCTTTAAAAACATAATAACACCCGTGTTTCCTAGTAGGAAGAGCGCTCGCCGGACTATATCCGAAGAGGTCGCCGACCATGCCTCTACCAGTCGGGCTCCAGGGCCGGACATAGAAGTGGAAGCGAACACGAGGCGCACTCCGGATGCTCCTCCTACAGAGGATGCGGATAAAATATCCGCTACCAATTCCGAAGTGGAGAGCGCCATGAACCACAGGCGTCGCCGAGCCGTACTCCGTGACGCTTGTTTATCCCAAGAGGCGTTTGATGCCTTCAATTCGGGAGATGCATATATCCGTGCGGCTCAAAATGGTCTAGCCAGAGCCACGGACCAGTATGTAAAGGATATACAGGTAAGAAAATTTGATGATTATATGTAGCAGTAGCCCCTGAGACTTTAAACAGTTAGAATAACTGATTTAAGGATCCTTTATTGTGTAGGTTCTTACAGAGAAGAATACCCAATTGTCTCATGAGCTTGAAGAGTGCAAGGCCCAGCTACGGGCCGCAGTTGCCGCAATGAAGGAGTCCGAGAAGGCCTCCTCCAGTAACACTTGTTTCCAAGAATGATAGGTACCGTATAGAGTGCGGCATACCTGCAAATCTGACAATAAATATTGCAGATGACGCGGGAGTGAATCCGGATGAGAAACATGTCGTACGCCGGCTAAAGGCTGGCGAGCGCATGCTTACAAAAGTTAGGCAGGAGAAAAATAATCTCCAGGATGCCAATACCCAGCTGGGCGTGGAACTAAAGGACGTTCGTGCTTAGCTATCGGATTCCGTGAAGGAGAATAAACGGCTTCGACGCATCATTTTCAGTAAGTGCTTGAGCGAACTTGTTAAAAAGAGTTCGACGAAGAAGCCGGCTAACAGAGTTATGTCTGTAGGTATGCTGATGGGTCGTCCCGCCAATGCGATGCCCGGATCTGCGCGTGATCTTCTATCAGAGCTTTCACAACTGCACGAACAAGTGCGGCAGGTGATGCAAGGCATTGCCCAGACCTTGTGGCCATCCGTCTCCCTACCCGAAGGCCTTGGAGAGCTTGCGGAGAAGCTCAAGGGAGCGCGGCGGCGCTTCCGATTGTGGAAGATATCGGCCTGCCGTCAAGGTGCCAGGGAAGCCTGGGCCATGGTGAAGACGCGGTATACTAAGGCTGACCCAAACCACATGGCCGTGGTCGGACCTGTGGGGCCCGATGGGAATGAGATCCCCGTTAGCTTAGTGTATGGGCAAGTAGAATTAGCCGCGAAGTATTCCCAACAGGACTGTAGGCTAGACAGCCTGTTGGATGGTATAGAAGAGGAATTTAGTCAGTCCAAGTGACTATGTAATGAGAGTGACATGTATAATGCCTTCTAGCCGAATTGTAAATCATTTGTCATGGCGGACCTTTTTGCTTCGACCTCGGGACCCGATAGTCCAGAGTGTATCCGAATACCCGCTCAGTTATGCAAGAACCGGGGTATACTTGGAAACCAGGCATATAGGTCATTAGAGCTTTAACAGACAAGTACCTAACTAGTTATGTTATATTACATGGTTAATAAGAAACATCTTCCAGGGAGAATAGTTCCGTTAAGGGTTCCTTTCCCTGGGTACGCATGCCCTAAAGTGCATGTCTGGACTGCAAGAAGAAATGCAGGCAAAAAACATCTAGGGGCATATATGGAAAATAAATAAAAATCATCTTTTGTTCACCGACCGAATATTCCCTTAGGAACGCTAGCTTTCGGCTTCACCCAGTCTGAGGTACACATCCGGCTGACCCGGTAGTAACAATCGCAGAGGTGCTCCCCTTATGCCCTAGCCAAATTAACGGGAACGTAGGGCATAAATACAAGAGCCAGGCAACCCAGCTTGGCCAAAACTTAAGTCATATCGATGCATATAACGGCGAAGAAAAGGTACATGTGGAAGAATAACACATGTGCGGGGCATGAAGCCCAGATAAATGACTAAGCTTCTGTGTAAGAAGCCCCCAGGTAAAATGAGCGCGGTTAGCGCGTCAATAGTGTGCAAGTGAGGCACAAGTTTGTCTTTAAAGGCCGTGAGAAAAGGAAAAAGGAAAAAAAAAGAGAAAAGACAGATAATGTATATGCAAAAAATGGACAGAGAGAGGAGACGAACATAGAGTCCGGCACTAGGCGTAGAATCTTTGGAGCCTGGCTGCGTTCCATGGGTTCAGCTCAAGTCGGTTATCCGATGTATCCCGCAGACGGTACGCTCCGCCGGTCAGAACTTGGTCAATAATGAATGGACCTTCCCATTTGGGCTCGAGCTTGGTTTTTTTCTTCTCCGGCAGGCATAGAACTAGTTCGTCAACGTTATAAGTTTTGGCCCGTACTTCTCTGCTTTGGTACCTTCGAGCCTGTTGCTGATAGAATGCGGAACGGGCTTTTTCCACGTCGCGCTCTTCCTCTAGGGTATCCAGACTGTCCTGCCGATCGAGCTCGGCTTCTCTTTCTTCGTACATGCGCACTCGAGGTGAGTCATGAATTATGTCGCAGGGCAGAACCGCCTCTGCGTCGTACACCATAAACAAGGGTGTGTATCCGGTAGTGCGATTCGGCGTGGTCTGCAGCCCCCTAGAGTACGGAGTCGAGCTCCTCTACCTAGTGTGTGTTAGATTACTTTAAGGACCGCACTAATCTGGGTTTAATGCCGCTCATGATAAGACCATTTGCTCGCTCAACTTGACCGTTAGTTTGTGGATGATAGATAGAAGCATAATTGAGCTTAATGCCCATATTTCCGCACCAGAGTTTTACCTCATTGGCCGTGAAATTCGTGCCGTTGTCAGTGATGATGCTGTGGGGGACGCCATAACGGTGTACAACCCCGGATATGAAGTCTATCACCGGTCTGGATTCGACCGTTTTAACTGGTTTGGCTTCTATCCATTTGGTGAATTTATCCACCATGACCAGTAGGTATTTTTCTTATGGGTTCCCCATTTAAGGGGCCCAACCATATCAAGACCCCAGACCGCGAAGGGCTAGGTAATGGGGATTGTTTAGAGGGCAGTGGGTGGCATATGGCTTTGGTTTGCAAAAAGCTGGCAACCGACGCAACATTGGACCAAGTCCTGTGCATCTGCCCGGGCCGTCGGCCAATAAAAACCTGTACGGAAGGCCTTGCTTACGAGGGCCCGGGCTGCGGCGTGGTGGCCACCGAGTCCGGCATGAATTTCTGCCAGAAGTTTCCGCCCTTCCTCTTCGGAGATACACCTTTGAAGGACTCTTATAAAGCTCTCCCTCGTGGACCCTGTAGGCTTTAGACTACCGCACTATGCAGCGTGCCTCATTTTGGTCCTCGGGAAGTTCCTGCCTAGTTAGGTAGGCCAGGAATGGTTCTGTCCACGGGGTGATAATGGCCATTATGATGTGGGCTGAAGGTGTGATTTCAGTGGCAGAGCCTCCGATTACGTCAGAGTGTTCGGTATCAGGCATTGTGGCCGGGTCCGGACTATTGTTACCGGTGTCCCCTTCCCATACCATGGATGGCTTTAACAGCCTTTCCAAAAAGATGTTGGGGGGGGGGACTGTATCGCGTTTTGCGCCGATGCGGGCGAGGATATCCGCCGCCTGATTGTTTTCCCGAGCCACATGGTGAAATTCAAGCCCCTCGAACCGAGCTGACATCTTTTGGACGGCATTGCGATAGGCCGCCAGTTTTGGATCCTTAGCGTCAAAGTCTCCATTTATTTGGGATATTGCGAGGTTCGAGTCCCCACGCACCTCCAAGCGCCGGATGCCCATGGAAAGTGCCATCCGAAGGCCGTGCAGCAGGGCCTCGTATTCGGCTGCGTTGTTGGAGTATGTATACAGTATCTGAAGTATGTATTGAACTGTATCTCCTGTTGGGGACGTCAGGACGACACCAGGCCCCAGTCCTGCCAGCATTTTGGAGCCGTCGAAATGCATGATCCAATTGGAGTATGGGCCGTACTCTTTAGGGAGTTAGGCTTCCGTCCATTCGGCGACAAAGTCGGCCAATACTTGCGACTTAATGGCTCGCCGAGGCTTGTATGTTATTCGAACAGGAGGAGATCGATGGCCCATTTGGCAATCCGGCCCATAGCATCACGATTGTTTATAATATCATTAAGGGGTACCTCCGAGGCCACTGTAATTGAACACTCTTGAAAGTAGTGTCGCATCTTCCGGGATGCCATGAATACCGCATAGGCTATCTTTTGATAATGTGGGTACCGTGATTTGCATGGAGTGAGGACAGTGGATACATAATATACCGGCTTTTGAAGGGGGAATTTATGTCCGTCCGTTTCTCGTTCGACGACGAGCACTGCGCTTACAACCTGATGAGTTGCGGCAATGTACAACAGCATTGGTTCGCCGATGTTTGGCGCGGCCAGGATTGGGTTGGTTGCCAGAATGGCTTTTATTTCTTCCAATCCGGCTGTGGCGGCATCCGTCCACTCGAAGTGTTCGGTGCACCGAAGGAGGCGATAAAGGGGTAATGCCTTTTCTCCTAAGCGGGAGATAAAGCGGCTTAGAGCCGCCACCCATCCGGTTAATTTCTGGATTTGTTTGAGGTCCGTTGGGATAGCCAACTCTGATAGAGCTCAGATTTTGACCGGATTTGCTTCAATTCCTCTGTTGGAGACGATGAAGCCCAGGAGTTTTCCGGCTGGTACGCCGAAAACGCATTTTTCCAGATTTAGCTTGATGTCGTATATTCGGAGGTTGTCAAATGTGAGCCTCAAGTCGTCTATTAGAGAGTCGACGTGTTTGGTTTTGATGACCACATCATCTACGTATGCCTCTACTGTTTTGCCGATTTGTTTCTCCAGACATGTCTGAATCATGTGCTGATATGTTGCGCCAGCATTTTTGAGCCTGAAAGGCATTGTGTTGAAACAAAAGGGTCCGTATGGTGTGGTGAATGCCGTTGCGGCTTGGTCGGACTCTGCCATCTTGATTTGGAGGTAGCCGGAGTATGCGTCGAGGAAACACAATGAATCGTGTCCTACGGTAGCATTGATAATTTGATCGATTGCGAGGGAGGGGGAAGGGACCCTTTGGGCAAGCCTTGTTGAGGTCCTTGAAATCGACGCATAGGCGCCAGGATTTGTCCTTCTTTGGTACCATCACCAGGTTTGCTAGCCAGTCCGGATGTTTTATTTCTCTAATGAATCTGGCCTCCAATAACTTGGCTAGTTCCTCTCCCATAGCTTGTCTCTTAGGTTCAGAGAAACGCTGAAGAGTCTGCTTGACCGGCTTGAATCCCTTTAGGATATTAAGGCTGTGCTCGGCCAGTCTGCGTGGGATTCCTGGCATATCGGAGGGGTGCCAGGCGAATACGTCCCAATTTTCGCGCAGGGACTCTTGAAGTGCGACATCCACGGCGGGGTTTAACTATGCCCCGATGGAGGCTGTTTTTGTAGTGTCCGTCGGATGGACTTGGAATTTGACTATTTCATTCGCTAGTTTAAAAGACTTGGAGTCTGTGTCTTGTCAAGTATCACATCGTCCCTGTCCACTGTGGAGCGTAATGCAGTTAATTCTTCTGCCGCAAGGGCTTCGGATAGTGACTCGAGGGCCAGTGCGGCTGTTTTGTTTTCGGCGCGGAGGGCTGTGTCTGGATCACTAGCGAGAGTGATGATTCCGTTGGGCCCGGGCATTTTGAGCTTCATGTACCCATAATGGGGTATTGCTTGAAAGATCGTGAACGCCTCCCGCCCTAAAAGGGCATGGTATCCGCTACTGAACGGGGCCACTTGGAATGTAATTTCTTTGGACCGATAGTTCTCTGGTGTGCCGAATACCACATCTAGTGTGATTTTCCCCGCACAGCATGCTTCCCGGCTGGGGATGATTCCTTTGAAGGTTGTGCTGCTTTGCTCAATGCAGTTCCAGTCTACTTCCATTTTCTTAAGAGTTTCCTCATAGATGAGGTTTAATCCACTCCCGTCGTCCATGAGTACTTTGGTGAGTCGAAAGCCGTCCACAGTTGGACTGAGGACCAGTGCGGCTGGTGCTCGGGCTGTTCGGAATTTAGGTTCGTCACTGGCATTGAAGGTAATAGCCGTGTCACTCCATGGATTTATTGCTGCCATGTGACATATTTTGGCAAGGCTGCGGAGTGTTCGCTTGCGCCTATTATTTGATGCGAAGGTCTCAAAGACTGTTAATACCGTATTGTTATCTCCGGGATGGTGCTTTGTGGCCTCTGGGATGAAAAGATCCTCGCCACTTTTGGCTACCTGCCGGAGTATCCAACATGCTCTAAGGATGTGTGTTGGTATGGTATCTGCGGTACTATGAATTTTGCAGGGTCTGTTGAGCCATCCCTCCAATACGGTTCCATGCCCTGTAGAGGGTTTTTGCTTTTTGGGGATTAACTCGGGTGTCTTATGATAGTGCACCCTTTTACTTCGTACTGGGTGTATATTTGGAGCCAGATTATCCCAAAATTTCGTTTCGGTTTTCCAGGCGCTTTCCATCGCACAGTACTTTCGTACTATGGATGCCAAGTCAGCGAAGCGTGATATGTCACAGCGACTTATGGCGTTGAGGATTCCCTTGTCCATGCAATTATTGCAGAAAAATAAGATTGCGTCTTCCTCCCGACAGTCCTTAACCTTGTTCACCACAAGGAGGAATCTGGCCCAATAATGATGTACTGTCTCCTGGGGCTCTTGCCTGATATTAGAAAGATCGCTTATGTTTGGGTGGGTGGGTGGAATTGTGTCTGAACCCTTACCCGATCTAAGACCCAGGGGCCGAGAAGTTTCCAATCTTGGGAGCTTAGGTTCCGGGATGTTACCCGGTAAGTCTGGCCCGCTGCCTGACTCTAGGTTCAGGGCTTGGGTGACGTCCTCCCATAAACGGGTGTCCGGCTTGGAGAGCTCAGGAATCCGGACATAGTTAGTCCTCAAGATAGAGGAAGAATCGCCGCATTGTTCCTCCACCATCGCAATATGATGGGTGACCGGCGGAGAGTTAATCTCCCTTTGATCGGGTTGAAGCCCAATCCGATCATAGTCCGTAGAGACTCCCACGGCGGTGATGCGATCAAAGAGCTCGTTTAGGGAAGAGAGCTCTATTGGATCCATCTGCTCGGCAAGTTCTAAGCTGACGTGGAGGCTGTTTTCGATGACCCGAGAAGTCGTCGTCAGTGCAACGGTCGAACAGGCGGTCATAATGAAATCGCCTAGCCGAAGGGTTTAGCCGACAGCCAAAACTCCCTCGACGATAATGTTGTCTTTAAAGACGAGACGAGACATCCTTCCTTGTGGCGACAACGCAGTGGAACTCTCAATGAAAGCACCAATGTCGGTGTCAAAACCGGCGGATCTCGGGTAGGGGGTCCCGAACTGTGCGTCTAGGCGGATGGTAATAGGAGACAAGGGACACGATGTTTTTACCCAGGTTCGGGCCCTCTCGATGGAGGTAAAACCCTAATCCTGCTTGATTGATCTTGATGATATTGGGTATTACAAGAGTTGATCTACCATGGGATCAAAGAGGCTAAACCCTAGAAGCTAGCCTATGGTATGATTGTTATTGGTCTTACGGACTAAAACCCTCCGGTTTATATAGACACCGGAGGGGGGTCGGGTTACATAGAGTCGGTTACAAGGAAGGAGATCTACATATCCGTATTGCCAAGCTTGCCTTCCATGCCAAGGAGAGTCCCATCCGGACACGGGACGAAGTCTTCAATCTTGTATCTTCATAGTTCAATAGTCCGGTCAAAGGTTATAGTCCGGCTGCCGGATACCCGCTAATCCAGGACTCCCTCAATGTCTTAGAGGCTCCCCGCTTGATAGAGGGTCAATGTTAGAAAGACATAATATTCGAGTGAAGTGTATCCGAATTGTAGAAGACAATTTTATAATCAATCTATTTTTATGTTTTTCCCGAAGGCTTTTATTCCTCCTGTGCGGCCATTTTTATATAATCTGAAAGTATTCGAGTCGTCGGCTTCAGCCCCCTCGTAGGAAATACGGGGGTGTTTGGAAAAGCATTTGATCACTCTTGACCCAACGTCTTGGTACATGAAGGAGGTGTCAATGCGGCGAACCAGGCAATCAGACTATAGGGCGTTAACACTTTCACTTAGCTATAGGAGTTTTATGGTGGGTCTATGATATAGCCCCTGGTACGTATGCGGCTTATTTTAATATGATGCGTTACCTATTTAATCTGAAAAAGATCCTTCATTTAACACGCACTACAAAAAAATACACTTCCGTGATGATACGTGTTTGTCAGAGTAGGTCACGTTTTCTGTCATGCATGTACATCCATGACAAATTTATGACAGAATCAAGATAGTCATCCTGTGCTGTCGTAGAAGTGTTCCATGACATTACCAAAATTATCATCACGGAAGTGTCCACTTCCATGATGATAAATCACGCGTCACAGAAGTGCTTTCGTCAAGGGTGACCGACACGTGGCATCCACCGTAACGGAACGCCATTAAGCTATCGGGTCCGGTTTTGGATCCGATAACCCGTTAACAGCCCCGACCAATGGGGATTTTCCACGTGTAAAATCATCATTGGCTGGAGGAAACACGTGTCTGCTCACCGTTGGGACAGATGTCATCCACTCATTGGACCCAAAGCGCCTATGATACGTCGACACGTGGCACGACCCAATAGAGGCCCATTCCTATGAAAAGGCTGGCCCGTTTGACTTGGTCAAAAGGTGGCGGGCTGGCCCACGGCAAGCCTGTTAACGGCCTGTTCGCATATAGCCCATTTACAGCCCGCTAACCCAGGGCCCGTTTACGGCCTATCCGAATTAGGCCCAGTAGCGTCATCTGGGCCATCCAATATAACTCCAGCCCGTTTTAACTTCCGTCCCATGTATGGCCCATGACATATTTCGGCCCATATGAGTCCATTTGTAACTCTTGGCCCACTAAAGGCCTGTGGTGAAACTGGCCCGTAATGAACAGTGTATCGCTTCATACCCATTAGCGGCCCATTATTCCATTGGGTCGTTTCCATCCCATGTTACCTTTCGGCCTTCTGAGGGCCCATTTATTCTTGGGCTCATTTCCAGCATTCGGTTACTTACGGCCTGTTACTGGCCTTTTCTGCTTGTGGGCCAAATTCAGCCCGTGGATACAGTCGGCCCGTTTGTCGCCCGTTAATCTGTTGGGCCATTTTGATAGCATCATCAAATACGACCTATTAACGGCCCGTTATGGTCAGCCCATAAAATGTATGATTTCCACTCTAGCCCGTTTATGGCCCCTTATATGGCCCGTACAAGGCCCATAGATGAGACGGCCCGTAGAAGGCCCATGGATCCAACGGGACATAGAAGGCCCATTGCCCGACGACCCATAGAAGGCCCATTGATCCGACGGCCCACAGAAGGCCCATGGATCCGCTGGCCCATAGAAGGCCCATGGATCCGACAGCCGATAGAAGGCCCACGGATCCGACAGCCCATAGAAGGCCCACGCATCCGACGGCCATAGAAGGCCATGGATCATCCGTCCCGTAGATGGCCCATGGATCGTACAGCCTGTGGAGGGCCATGGTCACTACAACGTTTGGGCGAGTTGGCCCCCGTTTGAACGATATAGCATATTCAAAGAATTATCCTACTTTATACTATCACCTTTAAAAACATACACTATACAATAAAGAGACTAAGGCATAGAAACGTAGAATAATCCTACACTATACAATAAAGAAATTATAGCCGATTATACCCACTAGGCATTATGGTTCGGCACCAGTGATAATAAAGCATACACAAACAGCAAATTACATACACTGGGCAAATACAGTTCATACATCATGGACGCGCATCAACATAACTTACCATTTGAACTATAATCTCTTCAGAAAATAGGATTGACCGGATATAGATAGCACAAATTTCAGTCTGCAAAATCTCCAATTCCTTCGTTGTTACCTCAGTGCCTTGTTTCATTTTTTTGACTCCTGCATCTAATACCTGCATGTCCAGTCTCAACTTGTTGATTGTACATTCAGAATCATGTACATGTTGTCTTGCCACCTCTAGTTGATGCTCGAGAACATCAGCACATTCCAATTCCAATCCATAATCATTCGGTAACAGCCATGCTGCACTGCTCGCAGATCTTTGTGTTGATGTCACTTCATCCTGAAATGTTTCTGTAAGTACACATGACTAGGGCAAAAATATAGTTACAACAGTGAAGCGAGCAAGACTGACTATTTTGTACATGGCAAAACAGGACTAACAATAATGTTACACGTCATGAAGCATAAGCATGTGATATTTAAAAAATTATAAAAAAGGTAGTCTGTGCAGCCTGCATACAAAAATCTCTCTTAGCTCACCAGAGGAGCATGATGTTGGGGCCCAATCCAAAACACATACAAGTTACAAATTTAGACAACACGTTGCATAGAAGTAAGCAGGCAGTTGGCCATTCTGTAGCCCAATTAAAGTCTTAAGGAGCATAATGAACAACAGAGGATTTCATACAAACATACTACAGCAAGCAAAACTATGCAGTCATTAACCTAGTATAAACTAGATTGTGAGCCTCATTCAAAAATAGTTGGTTAATAGACTTCAAAGCTTCAGGCACACTTCAGCAGAGTAATTAAATGCTAGGGCCTTTAATTATGTCAACTAATAGTTATACAAGTACCCAACATCAGGCATCATTCTTTGGGCATATCATTAACTGAGGACAAACAAAGCAATTGAAAAGAGCAAATTAACTATGCCTGAAACAAACAAGGAATTGAACTACTGAGTTGGATATAGTGACTTACCTTAACAGGTTGAAGAGGCTCAGCGCAGCTCCTACTTCTCTTGCAAGGCTCCTTCCTAACATCTTGTAGTTGGAAATCCTCAATCTTATCTTCATTGCACCCCCTCTGCAAGGTGACACAAACTAGTTACTCATTTCCTTGGAAGATAAATATGCATACTTTCCAGTCTGTGAACACAAAAGGATGGGATTATAACAAAACAACAGCACATAATGAAACATGCCGCATCTCTTGCACTTGCACACAATGAAATGAGCATTTACTATGTCTGCACTATGTAAAAACTAGGCATACCTTCGAACTGGATCTCCAGGTACTCTTGGAGAGCCTACTTTAGTGTACAGCCAAACCTTTATGTCACCTATGTGCTAGAAAAGGCCCCACTACAGCATCCCTTAGTGTTTAAATCGTTCACAAGCTCTGTTAGAGTGTTAGGTCAAGAACAACAAGTAATCAAAGCAAATAGTCCTAGTATGGCTGGCTGATGCAAAGAAGCAATTGAACAAATGTGTGAGCAAATCTTACATATCAAGAAAAGAAGCAAAGAAGGAGGCTTAAAGACCATCACTTGACTAACCAGATTTAAGGGGCATTTAAACATCATGTGCAACGTATGAACTAACAAAAACATTGCATATTCCAGATTCTACAATGGAATGCACATGTATTAGGTTATGCCATGTATGATGATGCCTAAATGCACACTATAGCAGGCAGGAGTGATTCATCATTGCACACACAATTGAATTGCAGGTTACGGGCCAGTTCTATTCCGCCTTTTCAGGGCTTATTGTCAAAATAAGCCATAAAAGATGTAAAGAAGTAATTTTTGAGTTATGGGCTTGGGCTTAACTAATTTCGCTTTGGAGGGAGGTGTTTCGGGTAGAACCTCACTAAAAATTGAAGGGAAGGGGAATAGTGAAATGACTCTGTTGTCTGCCTATATTACACTCAAAATGCAACTGGTGACGCCCGCGTCACACCTCACCCTCAAGTAAAAACAAACACGCAAGCGTTCATTGCCCTACCCACTTGCATCTCCTATCGCCTTTCCCTCTACCTCGATCCCCTGCCTGCAGCACTAGGGTTCCTCCAACAAGCCGTCGCCACTGGTCCCATCCGGCCTGGTCCTCGACGATGCTCTGTCCAGCTAGGCTACATGGCCGGCAGGTAGGGGCAAATCTCCCTGGCTGCTCCTCCCTCTGGTGCCGCCCCTCACTCTCAT
The DNA here is from genome assembly GCF_018294505.1 of Triticum aestivum. Lineage (NCBI taxonomy): Eukaryota > Viridiplantae > Streptophyta > Magnoliopsida > Poales > Poaceae > Triticum > Triticum aestivum. The sequence goes on along the minus strand of NC_057813.1, from coordinate 474,151,276 downwards.
GGTCTCCAGCAGTTGCTCCACTATGGTTCGTCCAACGCACTACTCCGGCAGGCGCTGCACAACTACGGCTGATGCCACACTGCGGCAGAAGGCACCTTATTCCCCCTCCCCACCTCCCAGGACGTGGCCTTGAGGTGTTGTTGAAGGATGAGCTCATCCAACAAGGTGAGGATCTCCTCTGATTTTTGCCAAATTTTCATTCTGATCCACTATACGATGAATTGCTATGAGCTGCTTCTGCTGCTGCTATAGGATGCATTGCTATTAGCTGCTCCTACTGCTGCTATATGATGAATTGCTATGAGCTGCTGCTGCTATATGATGAATTGCTATGAGCTGCTGCTGCTGCTATATGATGAATTGCTATGAGCTGCTGCTGCTGCTATATGATGAGTTGCTATAAGCTGCTCCTCCTGCTGCTGTATGATGAATTGCTATGAGCTGCTCCTGCTGATGCTATATGATGAATTGCTATGAGCTACTTGCTGCTGCTATATGATGAATTGCTACGAGCTGCTCCTGCTGCTGCTATATGATGAATTGCTATGAGCTGCTCCTGCTGCTGCTATATGATGAATTGCTATGAGCTGCTGCTGGTATATGATGAATTGCACACCGCTGCTGCTGCTGTTGCTATATGATGAGTTGCTATGAGCTGCTGCTGCTATATGATGAGTTGCTATGAGCTGCTGCTGCTGCTATATGATACATTCAGGTGCTGCTGCTATATGATAATAACCAGCCACTTGGACCATCAAATTTCAATAAATAATTGTTCTTCATTTAAATGTGGGTCATGCGTTTTTCATTTAAATTAGGTAATGTGATCTCTATGGAAAACATTGACCAAAGTAGATTGTGCCAAGTAGATGGTATCTTTGTATTTGCATTTTGAGCAAATAGTGATGGTCTGTTTTCCTATCATATTAATTACTGCACTGGGTTCAATTTGTGATATTTGCAAGTCAAATTAATTTTCATATGGGTAGCAAAATGGAAAAAATATAATGCAATCTAGACTTTTCACTGATCATACCAAAGATAAGCTGAAAACACAATGAAAAGAACAAGTTGGCTTATTACATGGAGCTTATATTCACAGGTGCTTATTTTCTTAGGTTAACTCGTAATAACCGTCCCTAATAAACTTCGCCAATAGAACTGACATACAAATAACATGTCACGATGATTGCAATGGAGGAGTGACGTACCATAGCACACTGTATAGGCTCACCGCTGGCTCTCCTTTTTTTGCGATGTTCCATGAAATTGCCACATACATCTTGTACTTTTTCATTGTGTAACCCTATCTGCAAGTTGACACGGCTAATTTCATACATCTCTACATGATAATACATTGCATATCCCTTGCGCATATTTAAACCACCAATTAATAATTGTGTGCATAGCATAAACTAGCCATGACTCTGTGTGCTGGACTAGCAGGCACTATAAGGGAGCCTAATGTAGTGTACTGGAATTCCTACATGCCACCTACGATTTTGTGTAATGTACTGCCTCTGTTCCTAAATATATGTCTATGTAGAGATTCCAGTATGGACCACATACAGATGTATATAGATGCATTTTCGACTCATTTTGCTCCGTATGTAGCCTATAGTGGAATCTCTAGAAAGACATATATTTAGGAACAACAGTACGAGGTAGTATCATGTATGACATCTACATATCTAATTTAGCTGCCAGTAGTAGAAATCATTGTCTGCACAAAGGGATTACTGGTCGAAAATCCTAGCAAAGCACGCTGGCAGGCACAGAACAATACAAGAGAGAGAGAGAGAGACGATTACAAGATCATAGCAATGCCTCGATCCAGGATCTTGGTTGACCAAGCTATTAGATCCAGAAGAAACATCGTCCTTGTAGTTTTTGCCAGCTGCATAACAGGTAACAATGACTTGTTAGTATATTTGAAGTACATCGGACAGGTGATGTTGGACGGGTTTAAAGCTGACAAGTACCTAGGCCGTGGCGGGTGCTTGGCATCTTGCCAGACGGTGGGAATTAGGTTAGAAACGTCAAGGGTGATGACGCTGCGTTGGCTGTCGGGGTCTGGTAAGGAGATCTAGAACCGTCGAGTAGGGTGTTTGTGGAGCGGCTCCGGTAGGGTGGACTACGGTGTGGGCGAAGCGGATCTGTGGCCGTGGACGAGGGCGTAGGTGAAGCTGCTCCGATGGTTGGGTTAAGGATGGTGTCGATGATGCGGATCTGCGGCGGTGGACGGGGCGTCAGAAGCTACTCCGGTAGGTTGGAAATGGATCTGAGGCGGTGGACTTGTGAGTTGGCAAAGCGGCCCCGGTAGGGTTGAAAATGGTATAGGCGAAGCTACTCCGGTGGGGTTGATGATGGTGTCGGCGAAGCGGCTCCGGTAGAGTTGAGGAAGGTGTCGGCGAAGAGGATCAGAGGCCGTCGACGGGGGCGTCGGTGGGGCGGCTCCGGGGGGGGATGAAGCATCTCTGGTGGGGAGTACGAATGAGCCGCTGCAGATGCGCTGCGGTTGACGAGAGTACCGACGAAGCAGATCCGGTGCCATGGACAAGGCCGGCACTGAATGAGCTGTGGTACAGTGGTGGATGAGCAGTCTACTTGTTTCTAGGGGAGGTGGGAGGGGTAGATGTGGACGCAGAAGCAGATCCGGCGAGGTGGACGCCGCTGGCAGTGAATGGGCTCTGGTACGCCGGTGGATGAGCAGTCTAGGGTTTCGAGAGGGGAGGGGAGAACTGAAGTACGAACAACGTGATGTGAGATGCTCTGGTGTTGTGGAGTTAGTCATTTTTGCGGGAGGGGGAGAGGAAACGGGGGTGCCATGTAGTGGGGGGAACCAGAAATTAAGCAGCCCCAACCTATTATGTAGATGAGGGCGGTATTGTAACTGTTGGTCTCCGTGCACCAAGGACAAAAGGATAATTTCGCATGCTAAAGACTAAGGTGGCGGAAATTTTAGAAGGAGGCGGGAGATTTTGCCGTCCGCGGGATTGTTCGTATCTAGTTTCAACTAATTTTGGACCGTGCTAGCGGGAAGGTCATGCGAGACTGTGTACACGGGGCGGGCGTCAGCAGTTAATAACTGGTGTGTCCACCCCAGAAAAAAAGACAATAACGCGGGATGATGCGCCGATAACTTGGATGTTCACACAGGCACGGCCAATCGTACGGGTGTAGTGCCGCCTTCACAAAAAAAGGGATCAAACGCTTAGTCTATGTATTTCTCGTGTAAATAGATAATTTAGTGCAATTGGTTATTTACTTTAAACATAATGCATTGACGTGTTAGTGTAGAGGTGCACAAAAAGAAGTCTGCTACTTAAAAGTGTTACCTCATATGATTACATAGCCTCCATTTCATAAATTGCTTACCCGTTGAATTCATATGTGAATATTACATATATTACTTCATAATAGAACTTTAAATCATCCAAGACTAATGATTTTGAATGCAAGAGTAACAATGGTGCATGTACATGATAGCTACATTGGTTGTTTGAAGAAACATCACTGTAACTTTGGCATGCACACCTGAAAAGGTTTATTTAAATAGAAAAAAATGTGATATGTGAGTGTCCAATCTTTATAGCGTTGAATCGATATTGTATCTTTGGCCACGATACGAACTAGATATTGATAGATAGTGATACGTGAATGAATTGTGTAATCTCTCTCACACGCATACATATCTCATTTCCCTGTGGGCATCGGAATCACACACACGCACTTCGTGTATTTCTCTCCCTCCGTCAAGGTTAGAATTCATCTTTCTACCCCGTCCTACAAGTCTCTCACACAGAAACACACACGCTCTCTCTGTCGAACATGCTCACCCCTTTAATTCCGCCCACCCATAGCCACTAATGTCTCAAAGTATAATAATGTCTCTCACACATATGCCTAAGGTTAACTCAAGTTCCGGAACCATATGAATACATACAATGGGATTCCAACAGAGCACCTTTTGTTTTGAGATTTTGCTCTCTCTCTCCCTCCCTCTCTCTCTCCACATTGTTTCTCGCTTCATTTTTTCCGGCACTTGCATGCACACAATTTTGTTTATCTTCGTGATGCTTTAAGTATGCTTCGCACAAATGCTATCTACCCATCCCTTAATATAGCTAGATATGTGTCACACAAACTCCTTCTCCCTAGTAGCAAGATGCCCATGCGTTGCACCGAACATCAAGATGCATTTGTATGAGTAGTTTATCTTGTGGGAGAAAAGGATGAACGAGGGAATGCCTTATTTGCAAATGCGGAGAGGGGTGTGGGTATCTTTTTGCAAAATTGCCACAGTTTCCTTCCTATCCGTCGGGTATAAATTGGATGGCCTATATTGCAGGATGGCAGGAACACCATCATCACCAACTCTATTTTTTATAAGAGTAGGGATATGTAAGTGTCACTCCCCCCCCCCCGACACACACACCCACACCTACACAACCACACACACACACTTCCCAACACCGAAGGAGTAGGGTGACACCTCGATCTTGATACTAATCTATCGACTAGCTTCTCTCTCAAACACACACACACACACACACACACACACACTACCCGACACCGAAGGAGTAGGGTGGCACCTCGATCTTGATAGTAATTTATCTACTCCTCTTTCAAACACACACACACACATACACACACACTCACTAGTTGTGCCTCAATGCCTACCGCGCACACTCTCGATACGTCTTTCTCTCCCTCCCCCACCCCAACAATGACAACAGAAGGGTGACAACTCGATCTGATCGTAATCTGTCAATTGGTTTCTCTCTCGGACATCGTGTCTCCGTGCCTCGCTCAGTAGCCCCCTCGATATGTAGACTTCTCGCGCGCGCACAGCTGTAGTGAAGATGATGCTGAACCCAGTGTGCCTCGTTTTTACCGGCCTCGTGTGATAGTTTTCACCCTGTTTTCTGTTAATTAACAAGGCAACCTTTTCTTTGTTACTAGTGAATCCGAGATCATTCGCTGCAGACATAAAATATATCATTTCAACCCAATTATCGCAATAACTATTTTAAAAGAAACTAGCTAGATGCCCGTGCGTTGCACGAAACATCAAGATGCATTTGCATGAGTAGTTTATCTTGTGAGAGAAAAGGATGAACGAGGGAAGGCCGTATTTGCAAACGTGGAGAGGGGTGTGGGTATATTTTTGCAAAATTGCCATAGTTTTCTTCCTATCTGTTAGATATAAATCCGGCGGCCTATATTGCAGGATGGCACGCACACCATCATCACCAACTCTGTTTTCTACTCCCTCCGTTCCTAAATATTTGTCTTTTTAGAGATTTCAACAAGTGACTACATATGGAGCAAAATGAGTGAATCTACACTCTAAAATATGTCTACATACACATCCGTATGTGGTAGTCCATTTGAAATCTGAAAAAGACAAATATTTAGGAACAGATGGAGTATAAGAGTAGACATGGAGATATATCTCCAGCATGGTCTACAACAAAAATGTGCTGGACTGGTTAGGGCCGGATGCTCGCAACGCGATGACATGAGTTCAAATTCTGTCTTTAACTTTAGATTTTTTATATTATATATTACTTATTTAATATATACTTCTTTCGCTACTGTACTGACAGTGGAACCCACAGAGTACTTAGAATACAAGATTAAGGATGGACTTTTTTCTTTTTAACTTTCTATACGAAGCTGTAACCACCCTGCAAGTCACGTGTACACTGTAAATTCAATTAACTTTTTATAGAGGGACAATCATACACGCAATTAACTCAAATGGATTGGTGTCACTCTATTATTTCCAGCATAAGAGCATCTCCAACGGCAGCCGGCAAATTTCCTCCCACTTCCTTCTGCGGAGGACGACATCAAACACCAGCGGCATACATTTTCACAACTCTAACCAACCAGATGAAATTCGTGCAAACACGGACTGATTTCATATAAGCATGAAGGATTTCGTATAAAAAAGCCGGATCTTCATATAAACATGATGGATTTCATTACATTTACATGAACTAAGCGGTGCCAATACGGCTCTCTTGGTATAATTAATACTCCCTCCGTCCGGAAATACTTGTCCTAGAAATGGATGTATCTAGACTTATTTTATTTATAGATATATACAATTTATCCATTCTTAGAACAAAAATTTCCCGCCAGCTGGAGAGGGAGTACATAATCTAAATGGCCGCCTGCGGGATCCCTTTGTCTTCGTCATGTCTGGCAGACACTTGCGGGGTCGACGAAGGTCCTCGGAAGAGATGAAGCAGCAAAGAAACCACCTGAATGCGCAGTCGTCGCCTCGGCGGTGGCCTTAATGGGACCCAAGTAGCGGCGGTCTCCCGTGTTCTACTTCTCCTTGATGATGGCGGCGGACACGAAGAAGCTGGCCACCGACTCGTCGCTCTCCACGCACCCGACTTCTGTCTCTGCCTGCATGGCGCTGCCGCAGGCACGGGTGGCGCGCCCACGGACACGGGAGGCGCGACACTGCAGACACTGGTGGTATGGTACGATGAGGCAGTGACGACGCCTGTACCGGTGTGCTCGCCACCGTGCTGGCATGGAGCAACTCGCCACTCCTCATCGAGCTGAACTGGAGCGGCGAGTTGTTGAACCACGCGCCTGCTTGGGGCGGCAACTGGCTCCGTTGGGCCAAGCGAGGTTGGTGAAGCACCGAGCGGCCTCGCCCGTATCCGGAGGGCTTGGCGGGCCACCCAGCCGGGTAATATGCCGGAGAACGGCTCCACCGAAGCCATCAGAAGAGTGGAGAAAATGGAGAAGGAGGAGATGGGGGAGCGGCGAAGGGGTGCGATTCTTGCCCGTTGTCTGTCTGGCCTCGTGTAAATATAGGGCGGACGGTAGGAGCTTGGCCGGCGTCTGGCCTCGTTTAAACTAAGGGAGGACGGGAGGAGCTCGGCCGGTGTTGCATTTAATTCCGGCCCGCTCATGAATGGACGTGTGGACGGAGTAGGTTTCTCGGTTTTCGTGCGGGTTTAATGGAGGCGAGGAGGCATGTTCAGCCGGGCGTGTAGCGGGCGGCGCAGTACTATTCGATTTGACAACGGGCGGCGCAGTTCCCGATACGGCTTTAATGCAGATGAGGGAGGGAGTAGCGGTTCCCGAAATGTTGAACGGCCAATGCATCCTCCTTCAATTAATGCATGAGGGAACTAATGGGAGGAGGACCGGGAAAAGAGGTTGCACGATGTGAATGCAACGCAGTTTGCCCTCATATAAAGGAGCCCCTCCATTCCAATGCATCTACCACATCGTACGCACCTAAGCATTTGCCTAAGCACCTACACTAAGCGCAAAAGAGCTCACTCCAGACCCATGGCGGCGATGCGCGCGAGCGGCCAGCGGATGTGCCAGATGGTCCACAACATTGGCCTGCGGCATGGCGCCGAGGATCGTCTCCAGATGGTGTTGGAGACCGGCTGGTGGATGGCCGCCGTCGACGCCAACTACGGCTCTCAGTTGGACCAGATGATCGTTGCCACCACCAACAAGTTCACCATTCTCAAGAAGCTCGCGGACGACATCACCGTACTCCTCCAGCCCGCGCACCCGGGCTCCTCATTGCCTGCCACCCTAATCGGCCTCCATGGCTGGAACCTCTTTCAAGCTCTGGTGGCCCTGCGACTACCCGCCGACACCACGAAGAATGTCCACCTGGTGGTCACGCTCGCCGCGAGGCGCCTCACCCTGCAAATCATGTACATAGGTATCTACAAGGCCAGTGAGGACGCTATGACGTTGGCCTTCCTTAACCAGCTGGAAGCCTTGGATGCCTTCGCTGAGAAGCACCTCGACCTTGCCACAAAAGCCGACGCTCCTTAGCCGCCGATCGGTGGCCCGACGCACTAAGTTCAGGAGGAGGAGGTCATACGTTGATGGATGCATCTTTCTTCTTGCCTTCTGTAACCACCACTGCGATCGCATCATCATCGTGGCCTTAATTCTTATTATGCTGTTGCATTCTTGTTCCAGTCAATACCGACATGTGCGATCCCTTTGCTTAATTATATGCATCACTGTAGTTAGTACTCCATCCGTCAATTTATAAGTTCTGCTTACCTTTTCCATCAACTTCGTGCAACTCGCGGGCATCTTGCTAGAAACACTAGAACATGTCGGACCTCATGTGACCAAACCGACGATGCGCCAACCTAGCTACTACGTACCCTGCTTATCTGGTGGAAATAGCCCCGCCCTAGCATTTCCAATCGTTATTTCTATCTATCGATCGTGCCAAGGAGCAGAACCAAAATGTTACAATTTATACATGTTTCTCTACTCCTACTCCTATAAAAGACTCAGTTGGTGATGGTGGTGTGTCTGCCATCCGTCCTTTCTGACCATTAGATTTGCATCTAACGGTTGTGAGGTAAGTTGTGGCATTTTTGCAACAATAGCCCACTTCTCTGCTCCAATTTGCTAAAAACCCCTTACCTCCCTCACCTCATCAAAACAGCCTGAGAAATATATTTTGAGTGAAAAGTACTCCCTCCATTCCTAAATATTTGTCTTTCTAGAGATTTTAATAAGTGACTACATACGGAGCTAAATGAGTGAATTTACACTTCAAAATATGTCTATATAATCCGTATGTGATAGTCCATTTGAAATCTCTAAAAAGATAAATATTTAGGAACAGAGGGAGTAATATATTAGGAGTATATCAAAACAAGAGTGATTTCTTTGAAGTTTGTGAACAAGTACTACTATTCTACTACTTTGGATCCGTCGCAACGCACGGGCACATTGCTAGTAAAAGGAAAAGGCCTGCCGCGTTCGCGTCGCACTCCCCCCGCACACACCCGGGAATCGGGAGTACTCCACGGCCCGTCCGGCACGACAGATAGCTTAGGGAAGGCGTGTTGCCTAGCATTTTCACTTTCATGTGGGACCGCCGTTGAGCAAACTGACCATTGGAAAACAGAAACGAGGGGAAGATCTAGCTGTAGCACGGAAGCCAAGAAATTTGGTGTCAGATGGGGCTCGTTGATAGAGTAGGAGCATTCCGTACTACTCTACTCCTACTAGTACCAAGTTTGTACTATACAACTAGTACTACCACTATACAACTAGTAGGTACGTGCATGACACATCATCGTAGGAACAAAAAACGGGAAGATCTTGTTTTGGGTGATTTATCTTTTTTCAGTCAACTAGTATGAGTAATATGATGTGGGGGGCACCCATGAAGCTTATGTGGCTTGGTTGCATGGCTATGAAAGGTTAGAGAAAAATAAATAGATAATGTGTTTAGAGTGCACTCCACTAAATAGATATCCTTTGGATCCATTGCAATCGGCCGGCACATCTATATCTATACCCCCTATATAGTGTGTGAATAACTTTGAAAGTTGGTTGTTGGATGAAGCCAATCTGACGGTACAAAGATGGCAAATCCGAGCACTGCTGGTCGTTGGATATCATCTACATTCCACCAGATTCTGCCACATGTAGAATCTAGAAGACTCCATGGTTGAACTTCATTCATGACTAAGTTTGCCACAACTAAGCTTAGGCAAAGTGTGTCTGCCACAAAAAATGTGGCTAACAAAATGGCCACTACAAGTGTGTCAAGATTTGGCAAGAAGTTGAGTCTATGACATGTGGACCATGTAGCTAGAAAAGTATGGCAAGCCACAAGTGTAGAAATGAACCAAACACATGCTTGGTGTGTTTGGTAGGGTGTATGAAGGGTGCATGATCCCAAGAGTTCCCTTCTCGACCCACTTTTGGGTGTTTGGTAGAGTGTATGGAGGGTGCATGAGTCCACACTAGCTTAGCACAAATACACTAGAAGCATGCATGAAGAGAGCATACATGAAGAGGGGTGTTGAGTTGAGCATGCATGAAGAGGGAACAACTATGCTGAGACGAGAACACAACCAAACACACTTGGCACGCCTAAGCTTAGGCGTGGCAACCTTAGGCTGCAAACCAGACCATAACTTTGAAAGTTGGTCGTTGGATGAAGCCAATCTGACGGTACAAAGATGGCAAATCTGAGCACTACTAGCCGTTGGATATCATCTACATTCCACCAGATTTTGCCACATGTAGAATCTAGAAGACTCCAGATGTAGAAGCATAATGCACAAACCACAAGAATCTCATGCATGCAATGCACGTGTACCTTACTAGTAGTTGGTAGTAGTAAGAAACAAATTCCGGGTTTGGCACGAGCTCATACTGCGGGAGCACCACAGGACCTGCCGCAGGAGTTACATTTCCCTCTCGGGGCCCACGGGACCAAACTTTAGTGGCTTAGTGCCCGGCCTATGAGTCAATGACATGCGGACCTTAAATGCGGCTGGCCAACATGTCATTCTCATGGTGGTGGTGTGGTTCGCGACTCACTCGTTCGAGATGAACCGGCCGGTGGTGGCGTGGCCGTGGCGAGGGTGCCACAGCTGGGTGTCGGGGCATTACGATGCGTAGATGGCCACACCGGCGGGTACTACCTGTAGTACAGAAGTACTCCAGCTGAGGATTGATGCCCGGGACGAAATGTGTCACAGCCGCTGGATGAAAATTCGATGGCGCGGGAGTACGGATCGGAGCACAGTAGCGGAGCAGGCAAACCGCGTCCAATCAGGTGTGGCTGTGGTAGAAAGTTGATGGTCGCCGCAGTTTAGCTGGCCTGCATGTCATGCACACAAAGGCAGAGGAGCGGTGGGGCCGAGAGGGATGAGGCACACGTCGGGGGGATGAGGATCCCCTGACGTGAACAATCCTACCACTCTATCACTAACATGTGGGACCCGCAAGTGTGGGTCCCACCAGTCAGCGAAGGAAAGTCAGGGTAAGGCAGTGATAGCCACATCAGAGGATCCATGTCCACATCGGGGGACATCGTGCTTATAGGTAGGGTTGGAGCGGCATCGTGGGAATCACATGTGGGTGTGGCAGTGGTAGAAACAAGAAACGTGATGGTCGCCGTGGTTCAACTTCCATGGACAAGCTATCATGTCTACTGACACATGTATATCAAAACTAGAGTGTTTATATTTCAAGCACGTGAACAAGTATTATTCTACTACTTTGGATCCATTGCAACGCACGGGCCAACACATTGGTAGTACTAGTGTCTATCTCTATCTCTAGAGGCCTTCCCTCGTTCATCCTTTTCTCTCACAAGATAAACTACTCATACAAATGCATCTTGATGTTCCATGGAACACACGAGGATGTTTCCTTGGGGGTCTCTCCAGTGCGGCGTGGCCGTAGTTGCAAGTTGACGCCCCTTGAGATGCCGACATTGAGGGGCACTCAGATTTCCTCTGATGAGCAGGTAAGATGAGTTTGATCACGTAGTAAATGCATTCTAAAGACTACTTCCGTGTCCATTTCCTAATTCTCCCCCTGCCCACTGTTTCACAGGTTAGGCTCGGTGCGAGTGGAGATTAGCTTGCATATGTACGGGCGGTTATCAACATCAATTTGCACAACATTTACAACGGTGACACCGTTCCCGTAGAACCTTTGTCCAACATTGGGATCAGCCATGCAATGGGCCACCGCATTAATTGGTATGATAGAACCACAATGAGATTGAATAAGATAGCACGAACCTTGCACATGGCGGTCAAAGGTGGACCATGCTGTCTGCGGCCGATTTGTTGCCGTACGAGTACGAAGACGCTGTGCTCCTTTCTAACCGCATCTTTGCGGTGACAAACCAGGGGACTTGTTTTGTATGGGACACATCCTATGATATACTCCCTCTCTCCCAGTTTATTTGTTTTGAATCTTTTCATTTTATAAGTTTCAAATTCAAATTTATAGGGACAGTGGGGCCAAGGAGGGTGAGCCGTAGGTCGGGGGACGTGTGGTGTCATGGGTTCATGCGACGTCGTGGGAATTGCGTGTGGCTGTGGTAGAAACTTGATGCTCGCCGCATTTAAGGTGGTCCACATGTCATGCACACAAAGGCAAAGGGGCGGTGCGGCCGAGAGGGGTGAGGCGCACATCGGGGGACGTCGTGCCATGGGTTGGAGCGGTGTCGTGGGAATCGCGAGTGGCAGTGGATGAAACATGATGGTCGCCGTAGTTGAACTTCCATGGACAAGCTGTCATGTCTACGGACACATGCATTGCATACCGATCACTGGAAGGAGTAGTAGAGAAAGCTAGGCGGATAAATAGTTCCTTATAGTCAAGCGGACCCACGCCACTAGCTACTTGTTCCAAAGACATGCACACCATCGAAATAGTCCATCTATATCAATATACATAGAGAGGGAATATTTTTTTACAAGAGAGGAAATAGTTCATCTATCCATAATGCCCTGCTGCTGGTGCAACATCTTCTTCTTCTTATTATTATTCTCATTTTCTGTGGGAGACGGCTTCGCAACAGGCTCTCTAGACCTTGCAGCTATCTCGAAACTCACACGGGCATCGAGGGCAGCATATTTTATCCGCTCGTACGTCAAGGGATAATTCTCCCATCCAGACAACCTTAATGCCAGCGTCTCATCACCCTTCTGAAGATTTGTTCCTAGCACAAAATTTTCTACGTCGAATAGGGATGGTGTCGGTTTATCACAATCTTCTACAGGAATTTTTATTTTGGTTTGTAGGTCAGCGATGCTTTTCAAATCAAGGTTGTACGGCTCCAACTTCTGTTTGTCCCCTGCGACGGCTGCCCCACAGAAGTATATGTCCTCCCGAGACAAGAAATTGTGAAGCTCACCTGGTATGGAGGGCGCGTGTATGATGCGGTACACCAAAACATCATCTTCGAGGCACAGCTGAAGGACAGCGGTGTGTTGGATCTTCCCAGTGGCACGCTCCGTGTACTCTACGTCGAGACCGATGACATTCATCTCCACCTTTTGGAGGGAGTTGGATACATTGTTGATCCACTTCCGAACAACCCTTGGGTGGTCGGTGACTGTGGCAACTATGCTCAACGAGCTTTCGATGAGGACATGTTGGACGCTAAAAACCTGCATCTCGATCTCTTTCTCCATTTGGAACCGCTGGACCGGAGGGCTATGGTTTGGAGAATTAGGATTAGATGGCTAGTCTAACTGAAGAAGATGATTATTTATAGGGGCTACGGAATTACTCCAGGAGGATGTGAAGAGGTTAAAACAATGTGAATGCAGTGTGGTTTGGATGCAAATGAAGATCAAGGAGTAGTGAAAAAGCCGAGGAAAATCGGTTCCCGATGGAGAAGTAAATGGGAGAAGTTATGCGCATGCATGAGGAGAGCTGCGGTGGTTTGACTGCTGCATGCAATGGATTGGACGGGCTCTTCGGTTGCCTTTTCTCTCTCCCAGGCACACAGAATGGCACAGTTTATTGGCTAGAGTCTGGCTACAGCTGCTCTTGCGTACGCTAATTAATGCTATGAATGCGGGCATGGAGGGAAATGGGCGCATGCAAAAGGGTATATACGCAGACTAATTAGATAAATACTGAAAAAAGTTATGCGCAGACAAAAGAGGACAGGAGGGAGTACTACTCCCTCCGTTTGAGTTTACAAGTCCTACGCGTATACCTAGATTGCCAATTTTATCACCCTAATATAAACTATATAACATAAAAATTATACCTTTTGAAAATAGAACATCTGACGTTTATATTGGTATATTTTTTATAATATATGACTTGTATTAGGTTGGTCAAATTGAAGACCTAGGGGTACGCGTATGCCCTATAAACTGAGAGAGAGGGAGTACTCATGTTGCTACTACTGTTAAGGAATATGCAGTTATCCTAAAAAAAAGAAAAGTCCTTCTTCGCGCTTCCGCATGCACGAGAATTTGGTTCTGCTCGCAATATGGATGATAGCTGGAGGATGAAGTGAACCTAGAGGCATGCTAGCACGGGAGTGTACTCATGTTCCTACTACTCCTACTAGTAGTACAACTATGGTACACTTGATGGTCAAAATACTATTATTCATCCGGTCCTCACAGTGAAGTGACAAGACCCTATGCCCGAGGTGACACCAGTCCAGGCGGCGTGTCCGGGTTACCAAAGTCAGCCTCACCTCGTGCACTATGCAGTCACTGTCACCGCCGCTGTATGGCATGCCTCACCTCATCTCCCTCTCCCCTAGCACCACTCCATCTCCATCTCCGTCTCGCCAGAGATCCTGAGGTCACTCTTCATTCTCTCACTGTGCCCCCGCATACCCTCTCCTCGCTTGCCTCCCCCAGTACCACTATTCCCTCGCTAGCTGCTCCAGCACCGACAGCTTTCTCCCCCGTAAATCAAGCCCCCCAAAACCCCACCTTCCAAACTCCACCATGGCCGAATGCGAACCGCGCAGGATCCATATGAGCCGCGATTAGAGCTATCTCCCCAGTGACGTCCTCGGCCTCTGTTGTTCGTGTATGGATATGTTGAGCACCCTGCGGCTGCCTGCATGCTCGAGGGGCATGCACACGGCCATCGTTGAAGCGAGGCCTAAGCTTTTCAAGACACCCTGCTTGCTGCTATCTGGTCTTGCGAGATTGGCTCACCATGATACAGAGGTGTACATGATGCCCCTCGACTTCAATCTGATCCCCATTAGCCGAAACTTCTTTGCAGGTATGTAGTGGGTCTCCGTACATCATTTCCCTCGACTTCGATCCGATCACCATCGCCCGAAACTTCTTGGCAGGTATGTACTAGGTCAGCATGAACTCCCACTGGATGGCTGCCGTCAGAGAAGACGGTAAAAAGTTGGTGCTCGTGAACTTCCAGACCTCCCATGAGATTATCCTTCCTTCGTTGGATTACATAGAGTATTACCATCATGGTCCTAGTCATCTAGATTACCGTGTCATGTCGGTGGGAACGACACCTATGGGATCACAAGAATCCCTACTACGGTTGTAGGGCGCGGGGTCGTGAGAAGAGCGGATCAAACAGATAGCACATGGTTCGTTTACCCAGGTTCGGGCCGCGAGGATGCGTAAAACCCTACTCCTGCTTTGGTGGATTGTATATCTGTGTTCTTGAGCAAGCTATGGGGCGTGAGGAGCTCCAAAAAGCCAAATCCTCCTCCTGGTCTCCTCGGGCCTCCTTTTATAGGAAAAGGGGTCGCCACAGTGGCACACAGGAGGTGGAAAGGGTACAGTGATGCGAGGTTTATCCCTCGCATTACATGACAAGGCGCATTTAATGCGCCTTGCTTAGGTGTCCTTGCTTTATCCGGGACGGGGAAGAGCCCTATCTCGTCCGTCGCCGCTCCCTCTCGTGTCGACGTGCGCCCTGGCCAGCGATGCCATGTAGGCAGGCAGGCAGCTGAGGTGGCGCAGTGGTGGGTCTCCATGAAGATCTGCATGCCGCCACGCAGGTGCCTGCCCAGCTGGTTGGGTCGGCAGCTGCATGCGAACGGCGGTGGAGGTTTGGTTGGCGTGGGCCTGATGGTGGCCCTACGAGTATTCTTGGCAAGGGCCTTGCCGGGGCCCCGGCAAGAGTCTTGCCGGGGCGCCTGCTGTCATCCCCGGCAAGGCTCTTGCCGGGGGCCTTGTGGTCCTCCTTGGCTGGGATCCCGCCAAGGGTCGTCATCTTCTGTAGTGTGCATCTGATCTTGAATGTCTTCACAAAAATTTGCATGCCACCACGGGGATGTCTCCCGAATCCTCGCCCCATGGGGGCAGTGGACTCAAGGGTGACTCACTCCGTAGGTGTGGGGCGAGCTGCCACGACAAGGGTCTTGCCGGGGTTGCTAAAACTGCCCCCGGCAAAGATCTTGCCGGGGGAGTCTGCTTCGTCCCCTTTGCTCTTTGTGGTCTTGGTCTTGGCGTCGTTCTGCTTCTCTTGAGCTTCGGTTTTACCTTGGCTCATCTCCCTTGCCATGCTTGGTGTGGTGGTGCCCGTGGCTCAGACTGCCCGTGCACAGTTATAGGGGTACAAAAAGTGTACCCCTCTTTTTGTACACCGACAGGAGCCCCCGGGCCTGGCCCACACGTAAGCGCAATCGCGTCGTTGGGCTAGGCCCAAAAATGGTGCGCGGGCAGGCGGGGCAGTTTCTACCGCGGTAAGTTTCTTTGCACGCTGCGCTTCCCACGACTCCCGTGCATGGCTCGGCGTGGGGAGGCGCGTGTGACGTGGGCGGCATGCATGGGGTTGCTTCCCGCGGGCATGCGTCACATCACAGTTAATGTGACAGGAGGCGACCCACGTTTTCCCCCGTAAGAAGGAATAACCGTGGGCGCGCTGCTCACTTTCTCCTCTTCCCTCGTGCCTTTTCCAATCTTAGAGCCGCCGTTCCATCTCTTCCTTCCTTCCTAAGCTTTCGTCGTCGCCGCTTTGCCACCCTCCTTCCTCAACCCTCTAGACTTCTTGGCCTCCATGGCGCCCAAATCCGCCAAGGGCAACGGGGTGGCTAAGGGCTCTGGGACCGTGGAGCCGCCGGAGAGCATGCTGTTGGGGGACTGGACGAAGTCCGCCTTCTTCTTCCCTTTGACGGTTGATGTTCATGAGCTCCAGGCCTCCTTCAAGCCCCTATGGGGAGTGAAGACGGGGGGAGAGAACTCGGGGCATCCGGCGACGCGCGTCATTCCTGCCGCTTGCGCCAATCCTGCCCCAAATCGGTACCCCTTCTTCGCTGATTACCTTTCTTGCAGGTTATGCCCCCCTTTCTCTGATTTCTTCTGCGACATTATGCACACCTTCGGTTTTCGCCTCTTGGATTTTACTCCGAATGCGGTGGCATGCACGGCTTTCTTCGCGCATCTTTGTGAGGGCTTTGCCGGGGTGCAGCCCAACACGATGCTCTTCCGCCATTATTTCTACCCTCGGATCCAGACGGGAGTTGCCGTCTCTGGTTGCGTCACCTGGATCCCAAGATCCAAGGAGGCATACCCGGATGGTGCCGTGAAGGAGAGGTGGGAGGAATGGCGTGGCCGGTGGTGCTGGATTGAGGACGAAGACCCACCGGAATTTTGCAAGGTTCGCCGAGTGCCGCCGGTCCGCGACAGCGATTGGAGTGATGTCTACGCCGCCAACGGGAGGCTTACTGTCGCCACCACCAGGATTCTTCAGCTGACCCGGGCTGGACTCACCCTTGAGATGATCGGGGCGGACTTCATTCGCCGCTGGATCGCCCCGTTGAACAATAAGGGGAGGCCAGCCTGGCTTTTTACGAATCCGGCTGACATTATGCGGCTCCGCCCTGGCCTCGACCACAACTTCACGGTGATGGCGCATGCCCACTTCTGCCAGCGGCTCTTTCAGCTGGACGTGGGTCGCGACGGCGAGGTCGAGCGGATCGGCAAGGCCGCAAGGGTTGCCGCAAAGGTCGGCAAGGCCGTCAAGGGGCCGTTCTTCAAGTTGCCAGCGGGGGTGGTCCCATTGTTCAATAATTCACGCCGGTCCGAGATCATCGCTATGATGCCGGACTGCAACGCGCACGGCCCTGTCCCGAGCTGGAGGGAGCCGACGGACGCAGATGTGCAACAATTCTTCGACACCTTGATTGAGGTGTACGTTAATGCTGACGCCGAGCGGTGGCTTGTCATGGACACCACCCAGGCAGAGCTGGACTACATCGCCACCAGGGCGAGGGAGGCACAGCTTGCCATGAAGGTCGGCAGCGCCAGGGGCGTGGAGGACCAGGCCGCAACGGCTGCGGAGGAGGAGCAGTTCACCCTGTGGGTGGCGGCCACCGAGGAGGCCAGCAGCACCGACACCGGAGCTCCGCTTGTCGAGGACGCGGCCGACGAGTCGTCGTCGGAGGAGGGCGTGGCGGCGGGCTCGACGCCAGCCAGGGGAAGAGGGCAAGTCCTGCGACGGTCTGGCTCCGGCGAGCTGGTCCGGCCCGGCAGGGCTACGTGGCCTCAATTGACCCTGGAGGGTTCTGGTCGCCACACGAGGGACACGGCAGCGAGGAGGCTGACGAAGGCCGCTGAGAAGAAGAAGGCGACAGCCCCTTCCTCATCTGGGTGCG
Source organism: Triticum aestivum (assembly GCF_018294505.1). Classification (NCBI taxonomy): domain Eukaryota; kingdom Viridiplantae; phylum Streptophyta; class Magnoliopsida; order Poales; family Poaceae; genus Triticum; species Triticum aestivum. The sequence continues at coordinate 474,133,368 of NC_057813.1, read as the reverse complement.
CACAAACCCCGCCGCCTTCTTCGCCTCCTCCGGCAGATGTCGACTCGGATGATGATGTGGAGCTCCCTTTTGATCTTGGGCTTCTCAGCCCGGAGAGGAAAAGGAAGCTGGTGGAAGAGGAGGAGATGGATGACGAGTAAGTACTCCGTTCCTTACTGTCGTTTCCATTCCCCTGAATTGGGTCACTTATCTTGATCTGTTTTTGCTTTTATAGGGATGCAGAGACGTTGGCCCAGAGGGTGAAGAGGGCGAGGACCTAGGCGAGCAGTCAGTCCCCGGCTGGGGCTTCAAAGACACCACTGGTGGTGCTGAGCAGCCCGAACAGCAGCCCCCGGTGCAGCCCCCAGCGTAAGTTCGTCACCCTCTTCTTAGTCGACATGTGGTAGGCGCTCGATGCTATTATGCTGACCTTGCCGGGTTTGCAGGAGGGGAGCAGCAGCAGGAGGAGCCACAGAGGGCTACTCCTAAAATACCACCCCCATCGACTACGCCGCCGTGGGGGGGGCGTCCCCGGCAAGGGTATCAAGCAAGGAGCCCACACCCATGGAGGAAGAGGGGAACTTGGGCGCTGGTGACTCTGCCGCGGCGCCAAACACTGGCGGGGAGGGGACTTCTTCTTCACAGCCTGGCACTGGTGAGTCGCCTGTCCTTCGTCTCTGTTTTTCCCTTATTCTTTTCTTGGCTTCATTGCTCCCATTGCTGCCCAGGCCCTCCTTCAACAGACATGGAGGACGTGGACACTGTTGTTGAAAACATTGCTGAGGAGGCCGCGGCGGAGGCCGACAGGATTTCCGCCGAGGAGGCCGCCAAGGATGCTGACGAGGCCGCCGCTGGTGAGGCCGCCAAAGGTGCTGCCGAGGACGCCGCTGCGGGGGCCGCCAAGGCGACCGGCGAGGCTTCCGCCGAGGGCGCCAGCGGTGGTCCTGCAGGGGAGGCCGGCAAGGCCTCTGCCGAGGAAGAGGTGATGGATGATCAGCCTCCCTCCTCCTCAACCTCGGGCCCCGGCAGATATCTGAAGGTGGGCGATGATCTTTTCGTCCACCTCCCAGGGGCGTCAAGCTAAGCACCCACCGAAGGGGAAGTCTTTGACGGCGAGGTGCTTGCCGCCACCGGGCTCGAGGTGGTCAACGCGCCGGGCATTGGTGGCGACGGTTATCCAGAAGAGCAGCTTTTTCGTGCCATGGGGGCCAACTTCCGGAAGCTCCAAGTGCTCTACCGCGCCCGCCTAGACAAGGTCAAGTCCAGGATGGCAACGGTGGACAACGCGGAGGTGGACTTCAAGGCGCGTGTTGCCGAGACGCAGACCTGGTTCCACTAGACTCGCGAGGAGCAGAGGGCCTTTCAGGAGAAATTGGCCAAGCGCGATGTAGAACTCACCATGAAGATGGCCGACATCGAGAAGGCCCAGGAGAAGGCGGCGAACTTGGCTGCCGCGACCGAGGCCGCCCGGAACCAGCATCAAGCCACCTTGGACTCCCAGGAGGAGGACCTCTCCGCGCGTGAGGCGAAGCTTGCTGCAACGCTCCGCGGCAAGGATGAGGAGCTCGAGGCCCTTGTCGCGTGACGGACTCGCGAGCTGGAGCAGAGGCACAAAGAGGCACTTGATGCCCAAGCCCTGGCCCATGCCGGCAAGGTGAAGGAGCTGGAAGCAGAGCGGGACGAGCTGAAGGAGCAGGCCCTCAAGCTGTCCAGCGAGAAGAGCATGCTCAACCGCACCTTGGTAGAGGCGCAAGGAGCGGTCATCAGCAGGACTGGGCAGCTCTCTGAGGCGTAGAACTCCATCAGAGACCTCAAGCTGAAGCTGGAGGATCTCGAGAAGCTGTTGTCGGAGAGCAGGGCTCGGGAGGAGACCTTGACCAGGAGCCTGGAGGAGGAGAAGCAGCTGCGGGCAAACGAGGCCGCCTCCCAGCAGGAATATGTGGCGGGCGAGAACAGGCGGATCAGCCATCTGGAGGTCGTCGCCGGCAGGGTCACCTCGCAATTGGCCACCATGGGGATGCTAAACGTGAGGTACGCCCCCGAGCGCAGGACCGTCAAAACCAAGCTGACCCAGTTCTTCAAGGGCGTCCTCGGAGCCTTGGCCTATCTTCACTCCAACAGGACGGCCATGCTGGCCGAGGAGGCCCGGCGACTTGCCGGAGGGTTATGACCAAGGTCCTCACCAAGATGGCGTACTAGAATCCCGACCTTGACTTCGCGGCCGCGATGAAGAGCTTGCCGGATGGTGCTGACCTCACGGTGCTCAAGGAGCGCATCAAGCCCATCACCGACTGCATCGACAAAATCAAGAGGGTGGAAGGCCAGCGCCGGGATTAGGCATCCCGTACTTCTTCGCCGCTGCGGGTTCCCGACCAAGACAAATTTTATCTTAAGTTAGAACCGCAGCTATGATGTGATGTAATATAACTTTGAAATACTCTTAATTTTCATGCATGTTATTTCCCCGTTCAACTCCTCTTTGTATGGGTGCCCTATGCCGATCGGGTAGGCTCGCCGGCGCGGAAGCCCCTAGCGGCGTTTTGGGGACGGATCCCCATGGCCTGCCGGTTATGCGTGCTGCCGGACGAGCCACCTTTCCGTTCTAAACATGGCCGCTCGAACTGTCGAGCTTGACTCGAGTCAGAATCGAGGGTGTTGTCGATCGTAGAAGGCTACTCAGCCATTCTCGACGCAGCCGCTTGAGCTGTTGAGCAGACTCGAAACAGGGCAAGGGCATTGCCGATCGTGCGAGAGCCCCCTGGCGTGCAGGTTTCTCATACAAAGGCATGACATCTCTGGGGGGGATAACCTCAAATAAGAAGGGTAGCACAAATAAGGGTTCAGTGCAACTTAGCTTCTGTTTGCGATCACTCGAGTGTCGATCTTCTGGCCTCCTTTCTTCTTCAAGGGCCACGAAGATGAAGGAGTGCCGGGCTAACTGCTAAAGCCGATTCTCACAACTGCGCCCCCTACCTAGCGCGCCAAAGATGTCGGTGGGAACGACACCTATGGGATCACAAGAATCCCTACTATGGTTGCGGGGCGCGGGGTCGTGAGAAGAGCAGATCAAACAGATAGCACACGGTTCGTTTACCCAGGTTCGGGCCGCGAGGATGCGTAAAACTCTACACTTGCTTTAGTGGATTGTATATCTGTGTTCTTGAGCTAGCTATGGGGCGTGAGGAGCTCCAAAAAGCCGAATCCTCCTCCTGGTCGCCTCGGGCCTCCTTTTATAGGAAAAGGGGTCGCCACAGTGGCTAACAAGAGGTGGAAAGGGTACAGTGATGCGAGGTTTATCCCTCGCATTACATGACAAGGCGCATTTAATGCGCCTTGCTTAGGTGTCCTTGCTTTATTGGGGACGGGGAAGAGCCATGTCTCGTCCGTCGCCGCTCCCTCTCGTGTCGACACATGCCCTGGCCAGCGATGCCTGCGATGCCATGTAGGCAGGCAGGCAGCTAAGGTGGCGCAGTGGTGGGTCTCCACGAAGATCTGCATGCCGCCACGCAGGTGCCTGCCCAGCTGGTTGGGTCGCAGCTGCATGCGAATGGCGGTGGAGGTTTGGTTGGCGTGGGCCTGATGGTGGCCCTACGGGTATTCTTGGCAAGGGCCTTGCCAGGGCCCCGGCAAGGGTCTTGCCGAGGCGCCTGCTGTCATCCCCTGCAAGGCTCTTACCGGGGGCCTTGTGGTCCTCCTTGGCTGGGATCCCGCCAAGGGTCGTCATCTTCTATAGTGTGTATCTGATCTTGAATGTCTTCACAAAAATTTGCATGCCACCACGGGGATGTCTCCCGAATCCTCGCCCCATGGGGGCAGTGGACTCAAGGGTGACTGACTCTGTAGGTGTGGGGCGAGCTGCCACGACAAGGGTCTTGCCGGGGTTGCTAAAACTGCCCCCCGGCAAGGATCTTACTGGGGGAGTCCGCTTCGTCCCCTTTGCTCTTTGTGGTCTTGGTCTTAGCATCGTTCTGCTTCTCTTGAGCTTCGGTCTTACCTTGGCTCACCTCCCTTGCCGTGCTTGGTGTGGTGGTGCCCGTGGCTCAGACTGCCCGTGCACAGTTATAGGGGTACAAAAAGTGTACCCCTCTTTTTGTACACCGACACGTCAGTTGGACGGACCTTGTTTTGCAGAAGATTGTAATCTGCTAAGTGCCCACACGGCATGCGGATTACGCAGACTTCAAGCTAATTGCCTTGTTCGACAAGGGACTCGCCTATGTTTAAACCAGTGCCTTCTTTAGATGGAGACAACTCATCTCGCAGTGGATCATCGTCAAAGCTGAAACACACTTCTGTGATGCTATTGAACACAATGGCATCATCTACGCGATCGACAAAGCAGATGGCACCATGTACTGCTGGGACGGCGCGTGTAAGTTGTTTCCGTCTCATGTTAATGATGACGCCATGACATTGTTTGAACTTTTTGTGATGATTGGCATATCCCTGTTTGTAACACCCCAAAATTTTAACCTTGTTTTATTAATTAAAATTTTGCCAGGAAATTATATTTTTATTTTTCTGGATTTATTCTTGATCTCAGAACCTCTCTATTCCCCTAAGTTGTGGAGTTTCCACCCCAAGTGAAAACTTTTCAAATATGTTTGTGGACTTGTTTAACCTCTCAAGAAGAACTTTTCTTTTATTAGTAGAACTAATTACATAATTAATTTGCTTGATCTTTATTTTCTTGAAAAATGGTTTTCCAAGGTTATATGGCCATATTTGAACTGCAACCAATTGATAAATTCACTTAAGATTTCAACCAAAATTTGGAGATGTCAGGTGATGTTTTTAAATCACTTTTATGCAAAAATATCTTTTATTCATGAAATATTTTGAGCTCTACACCCAATTTTCTTCTCTGGTCCAATGGGCAATTTTGCACTCCAACCCATTTAAATATTTCTTTCTAGCTTCCACCAAAATTATGGGATGTTAGTAGCAGCATATGTTTCAACTTTATGCAAAAACCCAGTAATGTTCTTTGAAAGATTTGAGTGAATCATCCTCATCTTCATTCTGGTCCAACATGATGGTTTGTACAGCAACCATATTCTTGCTTGCTCTTTGGCCCTTGATTTTTCCCCCTGCTTGTAGACCACCCTACAAAACCCCTAAGTCCAGGAGAGTGGACCCATTGGATGATTCTAAGTGCTTGCAGTCATGCCCTCTTCTTTCTGTCAAAAACTGAAGTTTTGCATAACTTGCACTAACAAGTTTTTGCTTTTGTCAAACTAACTTCACCACCCTCTCATGCATCCATAGAGACACTGATCTAGAGAATTTGGCCACCCCAAGTACTGCCTGGATGCCCTTGGCATTTTGACAAACACCCTGAGTGCATAGCCAGATTTGGCATGATTTCAAGTTTACATTGTGAACTTGAGCCCCTGACCTATCCACCATGTCCCTTGATTCCCTTGCTAACCCTAAACTAGCCTTGTTTCTTGCCAGCCTCACTCGCGACCTCTAGGCTACCCTGGCATTTTGTCGAGCACATCCCGGGCGTGCTTTGGGCGCGCCCAAAGCATGCGTTTGGCATGCACGTGCGCCCGAGCCACCGCGTCTCGCCCCGCACCCATTCTGGCCCTTGGCCAACAGCAGCTAGCACGCCACGTATCCCCTTGCACCGCCACGCCACCCCGACCACCCATGGCACCCCACAGCGCCACCGTCAGGACAGCCGTGGCGGCTAGCTGACGGCCGCATGCAGGCCCCGGCCGTGTCGGCGCCGCTCGAGCCACTCCCGCTCGCCAGCTCGCCCTGGAGCAGTGCTCCGCTCGTCCGCTAGCTCCTGCCGCCATCCTCAGCCCCGCCACGTCCCCCTGCTGCTACAGAACGTCGGTCGCCGGCGATCTTATCCCCACCACCGCAGAACCGACCTCGTCGCGCTATAAAAGGAAGCCCCGAGCTCGTCAAGCCCTGAAGAAACTTCCCCCACTCCCTCACTGACCCTCCCGTGGTAGTAGAAAGACCAGAGGGATCATCTTCTTCCTCTCCGGCAACTCCTGCCGCCGCCACTGCCCCAACCACTCCGGCACCACCAGGGCCTCCCCCTCTCCACTCTCTCCACCAGAAGCTCTCTCTTCCTCCCGTGAGCCCGTCCCCCTGCTCGATTTTGATCGGGAGCCACCGTAGCCCCAAACCCACTTTGATCCCGAATGCCTCCTCCGCCGCGAAGCTCGCCGCCGGCAGCTCACTCCGTCCCCGCCGACCCAACGACCACTGGGAGGACCGCCCCGATCTTGCGGATCCATCCCGACCCTTTGGAGCCCGCGGGGAGCCACTGTTCGCCGGCCTTGATCACCGTTGCCTCGCCGCCGTTCGGGCAGAGGAAGAGGAGGGAGAGATGGACTGGTCAAACCTGACCAGTGGGCCCCCTAGACCCACTGTCAGAGACCCAGCTCCGCCTCCACGTGTTTAAGTGGAGGCACAAAACCCCGAGTACGTCTCCCCTTTTCGAAGACGTATTCTGCCCGAAACATTTTCTTTTCTATTTTATTTTAAAAACAGATTTTTGACCAAATCTTTGACTGGCTATAACTTTTTAAATATAACTCCAAATAAATTGATTCTTTTTCCTACATCTCTCAAATTCTGTCTAGTTTATTTTAAGATTTATTTGAAAATTTTCCAAGCAAATTTTTTGTGCTATTTTGAAATTGTGTGTTAATTCCAATATTTTCAAAATAAGATTTTGGAGAGAAGCAGAAAACTTTCAAAAGTTTTTAGGATGCACCCTGCCTCTACACAACTTGAAGGCAAGCATTCTGAACCCCGGCATGATATTTTGGTGTGTTAGTTGACATGCTTATAACACCGCTTTACTTCGGAGAACTCGTTATTTCATGTGATATGATCATTTGCATGGATGCATACTAATGTTTTCCGTGCTGTTGGAAATGAATATGCATGTAATGGTAATCATCCTCATGTGCCTTGCATGCATGCCGGAAAGGAATCCGGGAAAGCCTCTGCCTTGGGTAGGCGTGAGCTTGTCGCCGGTCTCCGTTGGGACGGTTATGTCCGGTATGGCATAGTAAGGTATAATGAGCGGTGATTCTGTTGATTGAAATATGTTTGTTATACATATCATACAGGGAATACTTAAGCCTCCTGAGTCGGCCGTAGATCGAGTCTTTTTCGGGTAACCCCCACACTTGTTTCGTGCTGCCACTTGTCCCTGCCATAGGTAGGGTATGGTTCAGTAAGTTGGCAACCCTTGTCTTGGCACACACCGTACAGAGAGGCCATGGTGGAAGATACCGGCTGCATCTGGTAGGCATGCCACCTGGTCCGAGAGCATGGGTGTTTCCGGTTGGGACCGAGAGGGGGCACCCCTTAGAGCGCGCGATAGAAATTTGATCCCATGCTACGCGAGGTTGTAGCCTCCTCACTTAGAGTTTTGCTTAACAAGTGTCGTGGGTGATTCCAGACACGAGTAAAGTTAAGCTGGTGTGTGCAAGTCAGGCGTGTTTTCGACTAAAAGACCGTAGACGGAATTAGTCCTGATGGACTAAAGAAATCCGTTACTCGTGGGTAAAGAGTACACCCTCTGCAGAGGTATTAAACCTATTCGAATAGCCGTGTCCAGGATTAAGGACTACAGTCTGGGTTGGGTCAAGTGTCAGTCTTAGTGTCGGTCTTCGGAGGAGAAACTACTAAACCAGAACTTGGATCATGATTTTGTGACTTGTGATGATTATGATGATTATTATTATGGACTAACCCCTTTATATTGTTTGAAGTATTGAGTATCCCTGGGACGGTTCTAACTCTTGGATATTCATTGTGATTATTTTTCTTTATAAGCCATTTATGTGGTGTCGCTCAGACGCCCGATTGTGGCATGCTTGTTATTTTCTTTATAAGCCCTTTATGTGGTGTCGCTCAGACGCCCGACTGTGGAATGCTTGTTATTTTCTTTATAAGCCCTTTATGTGGTGTCGCTCAGACACCCGACTGTGGCATGCTTGTTATTTTCTTTCTAAGCCCTTTATGTGGTGTCACTTAGATGCCCGACTGAGGCATGCTTCATATCACGGCCCTTTCGACACGTCGCTTCAGACACCCGATTGGTGCATGTTATTTCTACCCCATTATTGCATGTTCATGTTGCATATAAATAACCTGCTTGCATGTATTAGAGATTTTATTTTCTGACTGATGATGTGATCATAGAATGTTTCAGCTCATGATCATCATTTATATTATACCCGTGTTCATAATGTTTGCGAGTACATTCAAAGTACTCACTGGCTTGTCCCTGGCTATTGTCTTGGCCAGATTTCTTGCATGGAGAGGAGCGTTGCGATGACTGCCCCGGAACCTAAGCAATGGTGATAGCAGCCTCGTGAAGATAGGAGTTAACCTGGTCAGCTGTTCCTGTGGGAAATGGAGTTCCATGGACACTGATGATCCACAAACCGCTTCCTCCGTCAACCACTAGAAACCATTTGTTGTACTCCCAGGCCAGAATGGTCTTGTACTACATATTTTGCTCTTTGCTTGGAATTTCTGTATCAAGTTGGTGCCTCATCAGCTAACAGTAGTCCTGGGGCTGGTGAGCACAACGGCCATTTTCTGGAAATTAATACCCGGAAAACCGGTCGCGACACTGTTTGAGCAGAATTTGAGTAGAACTATGACAATGTATTAGAGACGCTGTAAATCAGCTATATTTGGAATGAGTTAATTCATGCAATTGTGATCATGTCATTACAACCAATTTGTAACCCTGAATAATCAAACAGTTAGGAATATATGGATATTCTCCTTATTTTACAGTAATCTATATACTACTACTAAATATGAGTGTGTATCAATGGCCATGTTAGTTTCCTAATTTTCGTGATGTAGAAAGATGCACCACACTGTTGGTTTCATCTAACCATACATTAGGGAAGTAAATGTGCATATGGAGAACTCTATATTTGGAAGTAGTGAAATCCTTTAATGCTTACCATGTGTACATACCTATATTCGCCCTTCAGCAATCAATGGCTAGAATAATATCCTCACAAAAATTTTGCCCACAGAACACGAGTATATAACAATGCATGGTCTGTTAGTTACCTTGAAGAATTTGTTTCTGAGGACAGAACATGATTCCATAACATGCATGACATGGTAGTTTCATGTGAAGAATCGATTGCGAGATAACATGAGTATAACCATGCATGGCACTTCTATATTTTCGAACCCAGTATACATTTCCCTGTATTTTCCTCCCAGTTCCAGCAGGGACATATCAATGTTGTTTCTTGCATTATCCTACTCATACTCTGAACAATGCTGATCTTACATTAACAATGCTTGTCCTTTTTGATATGATGCAGTGTCCCTACAGTTACTGCCCTTTGTAATCACACCACCTTTGCCAAAAACAGGGAAGCACAACTGGTTCCTCGCTCGATCAGACGACGGCAAAAGACTGATGATCATTCGGACACATGATCCGAAAAATTTATATTGCAAAAACCCCACTGTATACAAGCACCGTGAAATACGTGAGTATCCGGACAGTGGCTGTTACGTCTATGAGCAGGATACCAGCTTGTTGGGGCATTCAGGATTTTTTAGTTGGAGGCGGGTAAATAGCCTTGGTTCACACTCTCTGTTTCTCGGACTCAATTATCCGATTAACCAGGAGATCACCATTGGCAAGGACCTTGATGGCAGAGAGTCTCTGTTTGCTATGGAAAACTGCATCTAGACGGCGAGCCCTAGGAGTTTGGGAGGAAACTCCCCTGATTGTCAACGATACATCCTGCAGCCAAAAGAAGGTGAGAATGACAAAGGCATCCGGATTAACTTTGATACTTGGATGTCTCAATTATGATAGGCAGTGACGTGGTTCAAGCCTTCAGGTTGATAGGTAATTGGGCTGTTGCATCGAAAGGGTGGAGTACTGGTGTCTCCGGATCATTGGTCGTTGAAGCAGGGCTGCAAATTATGATGGTGTTGGATCATCTCTTGGAATGACTTTGTTGTCTTTGCTGCTTGTTCTAGATGGGTAGTTCTTTCTTTTGTTATGCATATTCCTTGTCATTTGGTCATCCTCGTCTATGTCACTCTTACTATGTAATAGTTGGCTCTGTTTAGAATGTCATTCTTGTCTGGATCACGAGAGTCTGAGCGCTGCAGATGGGTGCATTTTGGTGGTGTAGCAAGACTTCTTATGAACTATCATGTCTTGCTGTTTATGTCAGTAGTAGTCACTAGTCAGTGTTTGAATGTTGTATATATTGTTGTTTTGAACTGTTTATTGTCTCGAACTACTGGTGGGCTAAATGAGGGCATCACCATTCTCCAGTGTTCAGAGTGTATCTCCTTTTTTCAAGTTATATAATTTGAGCTCAGTGTCTTTTCGATGATGTACACTTGTTTGGGCCAGTGAGGTGTCGCTGAATATGGGGAGAGTAGTAACGCAATGCCAAACATGTCAATTATGACTATCAGGCCAGGCTCTCAAAAGATCCTAAAAAAAGGTCGGAATCTCCAAAAAAGAAAGAATAAGGACTCTTAGGCCGACATGTGGGCGCCACCGGTGTTTTCGTGCGCTTGCGCGCTGAGAGCATATTGTCGCGTGTTCGAAATTCAAGCTACCTTTTCATCCCCAATCTCCTGCCCCTCCCCCACCTCTGGAATCTCGATTCCTACTCCAGTTCCCCCAAATCCCCCTCCTGTACTCCCTATACTCAAGCTCACTATCATGTCGCCGGTCAACACGGATCTCCAAGCCGGAGATCCTAAGGTCCGTCCTGCCTTCGGTCGCTGCATGCTGTCGCTCAACAGTGGCATGGCGGCGCTTGACAACCAGTTTTCCGGCAAAGTGCTGATGGTAACCATCAACGGCGACCGGCCTCCCGTCTCGTCGGACGACCTTGTCAAAGCTCTTGGCATTGCACACGAAATCCAAATAAGTGACTTGCTCGTCGAAGTCTATCCGCCACCGGCTGATTTCTTCGTCAGGTTCCGGACAACTTTCGACTGCAGTCGTGTGTTCGAATCTTCCCGGTGTTTGTTCTGCGATGGCGCGCTGGTGAGCTTTGATCGGTGGCACCCAGGATGGGGCTCGGTGCCCTATGAGCTTGAGTTTTTAACAAAGCTTACCTTCCACGGCATGCCTCGACGTGCTTGATACAGCGAGTCCATGAATGAGCTTATCAACGACCTTGGAGGTGAGCTTGTAAGTATGTTTGTTCCTCCAGACAGCTGGGCTCTGACGGTTATGGCATGGATGAAGAAGCCGTCCACCATACCGAAGGTGATTGGTGTTGAGATACCGGTGCAGGAACCAGGGTTGTACTATTCGTCGCCACCAAGGCCGCCACGGACCACGTTAGGGATGTACCTGTATCGAGTGTTCTTGCATGTCGAAGAAGTGATCAATCCATCAATCGAAGTCCTGTCGCCGCTGCTGGTGCCAGGGTCCGTCGACGACGTCCATTACAGGAGTCAATGTTAGACTTTCCCCATGTTGCTCGGAACGATGGATGGCACAGGGCCTACTCCATCGCGCGGCGGAGGCCACTGCTTCTTTGGGAGAAGAGGCAGGGCAGGGTGACTGGATGTGCGCTAATTTGAGGTAACAACTGAATCTTGTCAGATACTAGTTAAATCTAAGCTATGGGTGTGAAGCACTGATGTGCCAGTACATTTGGTTGTGACCTGTTCTAATTTTGTACCTGAACTTTTTTTAGAAAGAGTTGTACGTCAACTTAATGTGCTAGCAGAACTTATTGTGTTGCCTGTCTGTTTTCTTTGCACATCATCCAAGATATTTCCCTGTCATTGATAAAGAAGATGAACTGTTATGTATGAGTTCGTTGGTTTCAACATAGCCCTACCCATAGCGACCCACTACTTCCATCCTGATTGTGCCGCCCGCGTGAAATTTTTGTATGCAAGTTAAGTGTGCTATGATGTTCTATATGATTGTGTCAACTATATAAGTTTTTACTGAGCATCAGCAATGCATATGGATGAAAGATGTATTTACGAGCATTGACCTATGGGTCTCTCTCTCTCTCACACACACACACACGCGCGCGCGCGCGTGCACACACACACGCACAAGTGGGACCCGTTGAATTATTTCTTTGCTCGTGAAAACTTTTAATTAGGTTCCACTGTAATCTAACTTTCTTCTTAAGTTATTAATTGAGCTTAGTGACTTCAAAAAGTCGTACAGAAGCCTTGTTTGGGCCTTTCCGGTGTCGCTGAATGTGGGCTGAGTAGCCATGTTAGGTTGTACTGTACTACACATGTCTTTTTTTTTCAACATCAGCAATGCAACTGGGCCGACAGTTGTACACAATATCCGGGTCAACTTGTTATTCTCCGCCCCACTGGGCTGCAAACTTTCCTAGGAGGTATGCATTAGGCTTAACAAGAAAATGGACTTTAAGAAATAATAAATGGGATGCAATTATAAAAATTGGGTAGTAACTATAAAAAATGCACCAAACGCGTAATTAGTTTAAAAAATATATTATTTTCGGAATTTGAAATTCAATACTTGTTGCGCACGCAATATTTCGTTGGACTTTAACGTAATACAACTTTATTTTGAAATTATATTTAATATGACTAGAAATTTCGGATAAAAATATTTCGGATCCCATAAAAATGTGGGATTTTTTTTAATTCTGTTTTGAGCGGTTGGTTGAAATTATTAATCGTTGTCCTAGCTAGAAAATGGGCTGTATTTTTAACAAACTATAAATGGGTTGTAGTAAATTCCATTAGAATTAAAAAATAGGCTGTACATTCTTACAAATCGCAAAAGGGCTATATGTTCTCTGCCACATACTTGTGGGCCTTCTAAGTTGACGTGTCCCCTAAAAAAAATAAGTTGACGCGTATGCAAGGCTTTTCAACAACACATGGCTCTGGCAGCTGTGGCCGTTGGATGTCCATCCACCGGATGTCGTGTTTCTTCAATCTCGGATGTTCTTGCTTCAGCCGCCCAGAAAATGATTCCTCCCCCTGACATCTGGGGCGCACCATTTCGGAGGCAGACCTGTGGGCTTACTAAGTTGGCGCGTACCAAGGGCTTTGTCAACTTAGTCAATATAAACGATTCTAGCTGCACTGACCGTACGATGTCCATCCAACGGCCGTAGTGCTTCTTCAACCTCTAGTCTTCTTGCTCCAGCCGCCCAAAGCAGCACCTGTCGTGCCGCGTGCTCCTGCCTCCCGTGGCTGGCTGTGATGCCGCGGAGGCCTCACTGCGCCCTACTACTCCCACCGCTGGTCAGGCCATCCCTCTACTCACCCACATCCCCTGTTATTCCGCGGCGACGGCAACCTCACACCGCAGCCGAACCAGTGAACCCTCGTACTCCTCTCCGCGCGGGCTTCCACTACCGCATCTTCCCCGGCTCCGCGTCGTCCCCTTCCTAGGCCTCGCCGTCGTCCAATGCCTTGGTGCTCTCGGCGCGGCGTGGTCAATGTGGTCAACGACCAACTTCCATCGGAAGAGTACTATACATGGAGAGGCTGATAGCTGGGTCCACGGCCACAACCCAGTTTTTTTGTGATTTGCCAAGTAAGTCGCTTTGTCAGGCCTCTTGGGCTTCAAATCTTTCAAGACGAGGAGAGCTTCATTCGGCTAGCCGAGAAAATGGCCTATCAGTAATGAGAAATGGGTTGTACATTTTTAAAACACATCAAACCGGCAATTAGTTTCAAATTTCTTTTTTCATTTCGAGATTTTAAATTGCATTGATTTTATGCATGGACAATTTGTAGGATTTTATATTAATATACATTTATTTTTAAGATCAGTTTGAATGTGACTCGAAATTTTGGGATTAAAAACAGTTCGGACCGCACCAAAATATGCAAAATTTTATATAATTTTTTAACCGTGGCCACAGTATGGTCTGTAATGCTAACAAAAAGAATATGGGCTCCAAAAAAAACCTTAACAATTAGCAAATGGGCTGTAAATTATTAGAAATAATGGCTGGGCCGTATGATGTTTTCCACAGATTTGAGGCTTTCCTAAAAAAATGGTTGACGCACAAGCAGTGACTGTTGGATGTCCATCCAACGGCTGTCGTGCTTCTTCAATCTCTGCTCTTCCTACTCCAGCCGCTCAAACAAGTGCCGGCGGAAGTGCCTACTCTCTCCTCCCCGCAGCCGGCTGTGCTGCCGCGCAGGCCTCACCGCCCCACCGTACTCCCATCGCTGGCCTAGCCATCCCTCTACTCACCCACACCTGTTATTATTCTCTAGCGACGGCAGACGAACCAGTAAACCCTCGTACAATCGTACTCCCCTCCGCATGGGAAACAACTGCCGAGTCTTCCCTGCCTCCGTGTCGATCCCTTCCTAGGCCTCGTTGTCGTCCACTGCCCTGGTGCTCTCGGCGCGGCCTGGTCAACGTGGTCAACGACCGACATGCATCTGAAGTGGACTGTACGTGGACAGGCTGACAGCTAGGTCCACGGTCGCACGCAAGGAAATGCCTCCTTATTACGCGCAAAATAATGATTCCTCCACCTGACATATGGGACCCACCAAAAGGGCCTCTCTAATTCACGAAAACAACGTTACCGCCGCTGACCGCTTGGACCCACTAGCTATATCTTCGCATGCAAGGAAGTGCCTCCTTATTACGCACAAAAAATGAATACTCCCCCTGCTAGCTGGGACCCAGTATAGTGGCAGGCTGCCTTGTGGGCCTACTAAGTTGACGGGGACGGAGGGCTTTGTCAACTTAGTCAATATGCATGATTCTAGTTCCAGTGACCGTATGATATCCATCCAACGGCCGTAGCACTTCTTCAACCTCTGGTCTTCTTGCTCCACCCACCCAAACCAGCGCCGGTCGTGCCTCGTGCTCCTGCCTCCCGTGGCCGGCTGCAATGCGGCGTAGGCCTCACCACCCCCTACTACTCCCATCGCTGGCTAGGCCATCCCTCTACTCACACACACCCCCTGTTATTCTGCAGTGACGACAGCCTCACACCGCAGTGAACCAGTGAACCCTCATAATCCTCTACGCGTGGGCATCCACTGTCGCGTCTTCCCCGGATCCGCATCGTCCCCTTCCTAGGCCTCGCCGTCGTCCACCGCCCCAGTGCTCTCAGCGCGGCGTGGTCAAGGAACGGCTTCGATCGGACGTGGACTGTACGTGGAGAGGCTGACAGCTGGGTCCACGGCCGCAGCAAGGAGTGCCTCCTTATTATGCGAAAAATAATTATTCCTCCACCTGACAACGGGGACCCACCGGACGGGTGCTACCTCTTGAGCACTGCGTTGGTTTTCCCCGAAGAGGAGAGGATGATGCAGCAAAGTAGCGTAAGTATTTCCGTCAGTTTTTGAGAACCAAGGTATCAATCCAGTAGGAGGCTACACGCAAGTCCCTTGTGCCTACACAAAACAATAGCTCAACACAACCAACGCGATTAGGGGTTGTCAATCCCTTCACGGTCACTTACGGGAGTGAGATTTGATAGAGATGATAGATAATATTTTTGGTATTTTTGATATAGATATGCAAAGTGAAAAGTAAAAGGCAAAGTAAAAAAGCAAAGCAATAATAAAGTGATGGGGATTGATATGATGAGAATAGACCCGGGGGCCATAGGTTTCACTAGTGGCTTCTCTCAAGAGCATAAGTATTCTACGGTGGGTGAACAAATTACTATTGAGAAATTGACAGAATTGAGCATAGTTATGAGAATATCTAGGTATGATCATGTATATAGGCATCACATCCGAGACAAGTAGACCGACTCCTGCCTGCATCTACTACTATTACTCCACTCATCGACCGCTATCCAGCATGCATCTCGAGTATCAAGATAAAAACAGAGTAACTCCTTAAGCAAGATGACATGATGTAGAGGGATAGTTTCATGTAATATGATAAAAACCCCATCTTGTTATCCTCGATGGCAACAATACAATACGTGCCTTGCTTCCCCTTCGGTCACTGGGAAAGGACACCGCAAGATTGAACCCAAAGCTAAGCACTTCTCCCATGGCAAGAGAAACCAATCTAGTAGGCCAAACCAAACTGATAATTCGAAGAGACTTGCAAAGATAACCAATCATACATAAAAGAATTCAGAGAAGATTCAAATATTATTCATAGATAGACTTGATCATAAACCCACAATTGATCGGTCTCAACAAACACACCGCAAAAAGAAGATTACATCGAATAGATCTCCACAAGAGAGTGGGAGAACATTGTATTGAGATCCAAAAAGAGAGAAGAAGCCATCTAGCTAATAACTATGGACCCGAAGGTCTGAGGTAAACTACTCACACTTAATCGGAGAGGCTATGATGATGTAGAAGCCCTCCGTGATGACGACCTTCTTCGGCGGAGCTCTGGAACAGGCCCCAAGATGGGATCTCATAGATACAGAAAGTTGCGGCGGAGGTATTAGGGTTTGGCTCTGTATCTGATCGTTTGGGGGTACATAGGTATATATAGGAGGAAGGAGTACGTCGGTGGAGCAACAGGGGCCCACGAGGCAGGGGGCGCTCCCTAGGAGGGGCGCCCCCCACCCTCGTGACCGCCTCTTTTGTTCCTTGGAGCAGGGTCCAAGTCTCCTGGATCACGTTCGGTGAGGAAATCACGTTCCCGAAGGTTTCATTCCGTTTGGACTCCGTTTGATATTATGTTTCTCCGAAACACTGAAATAGGCAAAAAATAGCAATTTTGGGCTGGGCCTCCAGTTAATAGGTTAGTCCCAAAAATAATATAAAAGTGGAAAATAAATCCCAATATAGTCCAAAACAGTAGATAATATAGCATGGAGCAATCAAAAATTATAGATACGTTGGAGACGTATTAGGCATCCCCATGCTTAATTCCTGCTCGTCCTCGAGTAGGTAAATGATAAAAAGAGAATTTTTTATGCAGAGTGCTACTTGGCATAATTTCAATGCAAATCTTCTTAATTGTGGTATGAATATTCAGATTCGAAAGATTCAAGACAAAAGTTCATATTGACAAAAAAATAATAATACTTCAAGCATACTAACAAAGCAATTATGTCTTCTCAAAATAACATGGCCAAAGAAAGTTATCCCTACAAAATCATATAGTCTGGCTATGCTCTATCTTCACCACACAAAGTATTTAAATCATGCACAACCCCGATAACAAGCCAAGCAATTGTTTCATACTTTAACATTTTAAAAAAAAAATCGATCTTCACGCAATACATGAGCGTGAGCCATGGATATAGCACTATATGTGGAATAGAATGGTGGTTGTGGAGAAGACAAAAAGAGGGGAAGATAGTCTCACATCAACTAGGCATATCAACGGGCTATGGAGATGCCCATCAATAGATATCAATGTGAGTGAGTAGGGATTGCCATGCAACAGATGCACTAGAGCTATAAGTATATGAAAGCTCAACAAATGAAACTAAGTGGGTGTGCATCCAACTCGCTTGCTCACGAAGACCTAGGGCATTTTGAGGAAGCCCATCATGGAATATACAAGCCAAGTTCTATAATGAAAAATTCCCACTAGTATATGAAAGTGACAAAATGAGAGACTCTCTATCATGAAGATCATGGTGCTACTTTGAAGCACAAGTGTGGTAAAAGGATAGTAACATTGTCCCTTCTCTCTTTTTCTCTCATTTTTTTATTTGGGCCTTTTCTTCTTTTTTTATGGCCTATATTTTCTTAATTTTTCATCCGGAGTCTCATCCCGACTTGTGTGGGAATCATAGTCTCCATCATCCTTTCCTCACTTGGGACAATGCTCTAAAAATTATGATCATCAAACTTCTATTTTTCTTACAACTCAACAATTACAACTCAATACTTATAACAAAATATCACTCTATATGAATGCCTCCGGTGGTGTACCGGGATATGCAATGAATCAAGAGTGACATGGATGAAAGAATTATGAATGGTGGCTTTGCCACAAATACGATGTCAACTACATGATCATGCTAGCAATATGACAATGATGGAGCGTGTCATAATAAACGGAACGGTGGAAAGTTGCATGGCAATATATCTCAGAATGGCTATGGAAATGCCATGATAGGTAGGTATGGTGGCTGTTTTTAGGAAGATATATGGTGGGTGTATGATACCGGCGAAAGGTGCGCGGTATTAGAGAGGCTAGGAATGGTGGAAGGATGGGAAAAAGTGTGTATAATCCATGGACTCAACATTAGTCATAAAGAACTCATGTACTTATTGAAAAAATCTAGAAGTTATCAAAGCAAAGTATTACGCGCATGCTCCTAGGGGGATAGATTGGTAGGAAAAGACCATCGCTCGACCCCGACCGCCACTCATAAGGAAGACAATCAATCAATAAATAAATCATGCTCCGACTTCATCACATAACGGTTCACCATACGTGCATGCTACGGGAATCACAAACTTTAACACAAGTATTTCTCAAATTCACAACTACTCAACTAGCATGAATCTAATATCACCATCTTCATATCTCAAAACAATTATCAAGCATCAATCTTTTCTTAGTATTCAACGCACTCAAAAGTTTTACAAATCTTGAATACCAAGCATATTATTATTAAGCAAATTACCACGCTATTAGAGACTCTCAAAATAATCTAAGTGAAGCATGAGAGATCAATAGTTTCTTTAAAACAAATCCACCACCGTGCTCTAAAAGATCTAAGTGAAGCACATAGAGCAAGATTATAACACTCAAAAGATATAAGTGAAGCACATAGAGCAAAACTACATAGCTCAAAATATATAAGTGAAGCACATAGAGTATTCTATCAAATCCCAATTCATGTATGGCTCCCTCAAAATGTGTGTATAGCAAGGATGATTGTAGCACACTAACAACAAATACACAAATAATACAAGACGCTCCAAGAAAAACACATATCATGTGGTGAATAAAAATATAGCTCCAAGTAAAATTACCGATGGAAGTAGACGAAAGAGGGGATGCCTTCCGGGGCATCCCCAAGCTTTGAATTTTTGGTGTACTTGGATTATCTTGGGGGTTCAATAGGCATCCCCAATCTTAGGCTCTTTTCACTCCTTGTTCCATAATCCATCAAAAGATTTCACCCAAAACTTGAAAACTTCACAACACAAAACTCAATAGAAATCTCGTGAGCTCCGTTAGAGAAAGAAAACAAAATACCAATTCAAGGTACTGTAATGAACTCATTCTTTATTTATATTGGTGTTAAACCTACTGTATTCCAACTTCTCTATGGATTATAAACTATTTTACTAGCCATAGATTCATCAAAATAAGCAAACAACACACGAAAAACAGAATCTGTCAAAAACAAAACAGTCTGTAGTAATCTGTAACTAACGCAAACTTCTGGAACCCAGAAAAATCTACTAAAATAGGAAGACCTAGAAAATTTGTTTATTGATCATAAGAAATTGGAATCAGTATTTTATCACATTCTGGTAATTTTTAACAATTCGGGCACTGAGCGCAAAGTTTCTGGAAATTATAGCAAGATCAAATAACTATCATCCAAGAAGATCCTATAGGTCTAACTTGGCACAAACACTAATTAAAACACAAAACTACATCTAAACAGAAGGTAGATGGATTGTTTATTCCTAAACAGAAACAAAAATCACAAAACTAAAAAATAAAATTGGGTTGCCTCCCAACAAGCGCTGTCGTTTAACGCCCCTAGCTAGGCATTAAGATTTCAATGATGCTCACGTGAAAGACAAGAATTGAAGCCTAAAGAGAGCATCATAAAATGTGTGACAAACACACTTAAGTCTAACATACTTCCTATGCATAGGCATATTATAGGCAAACAAATTATCATAGCAAGCAAAAACTAGCATATGCAAGGAAGCGGAAAGAAACAAAAGCAATCTCAACATAAAGAGGGGAAATTTAGTAACATGAAAATTTCTACAACCATATTTTCCTCTCTCATAATAATTATATGTAGGGCCATAAGAAAATTCAACAAAATAGCTATCATATAAAATATTTTCAACACTATCCACATGTATGCAAAGTTGACACTCTTCCGAAATAGTGGTATTAACATTAACTAAAGTCATGACCTCTCCAAACCCACTTTTATCAAAAACTTCATTAGATTGAACATTATCCAAATATGTGGGATCTAAAGTTGACACTCTTCTAGACCCACTTTCAATATTATCGCAAACATTATTATCAATCTCATATTCATCATGGGGATTAAATAAATTTTCAAGATTATAAGAAGAATCACCCCAATCATTATCATTGCAACAAGTGGTAGACATAGCGAAACTAGCATCCCCAAGCTTAGGGTTTTGCATATTATTAGCACAATTGACATCAAGAGAATTTATAGTAAAATCATTGCAATCATGCTTTTTATTCAAGGGGCTATCATGAATCTTTTCATAAATTTCTTCATCACAATTTTCAGATTCATGAATTTCAAGCAAAACCTCATAAAGATAATCTAGTGCACAAAACTCACTAGCAATTAATTCATCATAATTGGGTCTCTTAAAGAGATTAGCAAGTGGATGAGGATCCATAAACTTTTAGCAAGCGAAGATGCAAGCAAAAAGAAGGCACATAGTAACACAAGATCGAACGGAAGAAGGGCGAATAAAACGACAAGGGTGAAGTGGGGGAGAGGAAAACAAGAGACAAATGGCAACTAATGTAATGCGAGAGATAGGGATTGTGATGGGTACTTGGTATGTTGACTTTTGCGCAGACTCCCTGACAACGGCGCCAGAAATCCTTCTTACTATCTCTTGAGCACTGCGTTGGTTTTTCCCCGAAGAGGAGAGGATGATGCAGCAAAGTAGCATAAGTATTTCCCTCAGTTTTTGAGAACCAAGGTATCAATCCAGTAGGAGGCTACACGCAAGTACCTTGTACCTACACAAAACAATAGCTCAACGCAACCAACGCGATTAGGGGTTGTCAATCCCTTCACGGTCACTTACGGGAGTGAGATCTGATAGAGATGATAGATAATATTTTTGGTATTTTTGATATGGAGATGCAAAGTGAAACGTAAAAGGCAAAGTAAAAAAGCAAAGCAATAATAAAGTGATGGTGATTGATATGATGAGAATAGACCCGGGGGCCATAGCTTTCACTAGTGGCTTCTCTCAAGAGCATAAGTGTTCTACGGTGGGTGAACAAATTACTGTTGAGCAATTGACAGAATTGAGCATAGTTATGAGAATATCTAGGTATGATCATGTATATAGGCATCACGTCCGAGACAAGTAGACCGACTCCTGCATGCATCTACTACTATTACTCCACTCATCGACCGCTATCCAGCATGCATCTAGAGTATTAAGTTAAAAACAGAGTAACGCCTTAAGCAAGATGACATGATGTAGAGGGATAAACTCATGCAATATGATATAAACCCCATCTTGTAATCCTTGATGGCAACAATACAATACGTGCCTTGCTGCCCCTTCTATCACTGGGAAAGGACACTGCAAGATTGAACCCAAAGCTAAGCACTTCTCCCATGGCAAGAAAAACCAATCTAGTAGGCCAAACCAAACTGATAATTCGAAGAGACTTGCAAAGATAACCAATCATACATAAAAGAATTCAGAGAAGATTCAAATATTGTTCATAGATAAACTTGATCCTAAACCCACAATTCATCGATCTCAACAAACACACTGCAAAAGAAGATTACATCGAATAGATCTCCACAAGAGAGGGGGAGAACATTGTATTGAGATCCAAAAAGAGAGAAGAAGTCATCTAGCTAATAACTATGGAGCCGAAGGTCTGAGGTAAACTACTCACACTTCATCGGAGTGGCTATGGTGTTGATGTAGAAGCCCTACATGATCGATGCCCCCTCCGGCAGAGCTCCGGAATAGGCCCCAAGATGGGATCTCGTGGATACAGGAAGTTGCGGTGGAATTAGGTTTTTGGCTCCGTATCTGATCATTTGGGGGTACGTAGGTATATATAGGAAGAAGGAGTACGTTGGTGGAGCAACAGGGCACTACTAGAAAAACCGCTACTAATGGCGCACCTAATTTGGCCATTAATGGCGCATCACTAGTGCGCCATTACTAGCACGCCATTAGTAATTTTTACTAATGGCGCACCACTGGTGCGCCATTAGTATCTGGTATACTAATGGCGCACCACTGGTGCGCGATTAGTATAGGCCACGGTGCGCCATTAGTATGCCTCCCAGGGGCCATGTATACCCAGGTGCTGGCATACTAATGGCGCACGACAACGGGATGCGCCATTAGTAACTTGGGCATACTAATGGCGCACTGTTTAGTGATGCGCCATTAGTGATGCGCCATTTTGAATCTAGATCTGGATCGTGATTTTTGCCCATTTTTTGCTCGTTTTTTTTGCTTGTTTTTTGGCACGACATTATTTCAAATTTTGTTCCTATTTTTGGATCTTGTACGTTCTTTTGTCGTGGTCTTTTGCCGGAGAGGAGTTCGCCGGAGAGGAGGAGGAGGAGGTCACCGGAGAGGCGCTCGCCTACATCGCCGGAGAGGAGGAGGAGGAGGTTGCTGGAGAGGAGTTCACCGGAGCATCAGAGAGGAGGAAGGAGAAACCATGAGGGGATGGGAGGAGAGGAGGGAGGAGGAGCTCACCGGAGAGGAGGGAGGAGGAGCTCACCGGAGAGGAGGGAGGAGGAGCTCACCGGAGAGGAGGGAGGAGGAGCTCATCGGAGAGGAGGGAGAAGAAACTGTGAGGGGAGTGGAGGGGAGGAGGGAGGAGGAGGTCGCCAGAGAGGAGGAGGAGGTCACCGGAGAGGAGAAGTATGGTGGAGGAGAGAAGGGAAGATGGAGTGGAGGAGAGGAGGAGATGGAGTGTAGGAGAGGTGGAATGAAGAGATAAGGAGGAGAGGACCACGACCAGCCATATATATGGCATACTAATGGCGCACCGCGGGCAGGTGCGCCATTAGTAATTTTTTTTCATTTATTTTGAATTTTGAAGGCGTGAAGATACTAATGGCGCACCATGGGCAGGTGCGCCATTAGTATTTTTTTTGACTTATTTTGAATTTTGAAGGAGGGAAGATACTAATGGTGCACCATGGGCAGGTGCGCCATTAGTAAGTTTGAATTTTTTTGAATTTTTTTGCCTCTCCAGATCTTAAAAGCCCCGTATCTTTTTTTCTGTTAGTTTTTTGAGGATTTTGAAAATGTTTAACGGGGTTCCCCCCGGTTAAATTTGAATGTAACTTTTCGAGTAGATGATTTTTCATATAAAAAACTTTTCATCCGAGTTAGTATGCAAAAGTTATGCCCATTTTTACAAATTCTCGCGAGATTTTGCAAATGAAGTCAAAATTCATATTTGCAAATTTTCCCAACAACTAGGCCACATATCACATGGGAAACTTATTTTCTTTTATTTTTTGACATTTTCATCATTTTCTTTTATTTTTTAAAACTGAAAAGGCTATCCACGGGGGGGGGGGGGGGGGTGCATTCGGTGGAAGTGGTGGCCAAGTTACTAATGGCGCACCGTGGCATGGTGCGCCATTACTAGTTCAACTAGTAATGGCGCACCACTCCCACCGTGCGCCATTAGTAGTTTTGAAAAAAATTCAAAAAAAAGTTTTAATTTTTTTTACTAATGGCGCACCGTGGGAGTGGTGCGCCATTACTAGTTCAACTAGTAATGGCGCACCACTCCCACGGTGCGCCATTAGTAGTTTTGAACAAAATTTTTTAAAAAATATTTTTACTAATGGCGCACCGTGGATGTGGTGCGCCATTAGTATTTGGACACTAATGGCGTACCAACACATGGTGCGCCATTAGTATATAGTAATGGTGCACCACATGTCTGGTGCGCCATTAGTGTCAATTCCATCTATAGCCCTTTTCCTAGTAGTGGGGGGCCCGAGGCAGGGGGCGCCCCCACCCTCGTGACCGCCTCTTTTGTTCCTTGGAGTAGGGTACAAGTCTCCTGGATCACGTTCGGTGAGGAAATCACGTTCCCGAAGGTTTCATTCCGTTTGGACTCCGTTTGATATTCTGTTTCTCCAAAACACTGAAATAGGCAAAAACAACAATTCTGGGTTGGGCCTCCGGTTAATAGGTTAGTCCCAAAAATAATATAAAAGTGGAAAATAAAGCCCAATATAGTCCAAAACAGTAGATAATATAGCATGGAGCAATCAAAAGTTAAAGATACGTTGGAGACATATCAAAGGGCCATCGTATAATACGTGAAAAAAAACATTTCCCCCTGACTGCTAGGACCCACCAGCTACATCTTCACACGCAAGGAAGTGCGTCCGGGCAAAAAAAAACGATTCGCCTCCTGACTGCTGGGACCCACCTGCTACATCTTCGCAGGCAAGGAAGTGCCTGACAGGGACCCACCTGGTCGAAGCATACATAGCGTTGTCATTCTGTTCGTGAACGTGTACGTACATACTGGTTGATGTAGAGGCGCGCACCTGTCGTAGTAGAGGCGCGCACATAGCATGTACACGTACGTACAACGGCCAGCATGCAAGAATGTAAATACGGGCACGTACGTACATAGGGGCGGGGTCTCGAACGCCTACTCGTGCATATGTACGACCAAGGCTCGTGTACATGGCTGGGTCGGAACGGAGAAACATCGTCGTCGTCGTGTTCATGGGGAGGCAATGGAGTGCGTCATGTTCATCGGGAGGCAACAGAGTGCGTGGGAGCCAATCGGCTTGTACGGAACAGCCGATGGAAACGAGGCCTGGTGTACTGCAGAACGGAGGAAACGACCTTGTGTTCGACCGGCCACATTCAAAACGGGATCCTGTTCATCGGAAGGGGTCTGGCGTACCACAAAATGGAGGAAAAGGACCTCCTACGGTCGAAACAGGGGTCCTGTTGATCGGGAGGGGTGTGGCGTACCGCAAAACGGAGGAAACGGACTTGTGTTGGAGCGCTACGGTCGAAAAGGGGGTCCTGTTCATCGGGAGGGGTGCGGCATACCGCAAAACAGAACTCCATGGGATACTGTTCATCTCCACCGTCGACCCCGTCCAGCATCCACGGGCTACTGTTCATCCACCGTCGACCTCCTCCAGCCTCCACGTGCGACTGTTCATCTACGAGCTCCTGTTCATCCAGCCTCCACCGCGCGCTACTCCACCGGCTACTGTTCAACCAGCCCTCTCCACGGGCTCCTGCTCAACCACCCCTCCACGGGCTACTATTCATCCAGCCCTCCACTGTCTGTTGTTCATCCTGCCCTCCACGAGGTGGTCCTATTCATCCTGCCCTCCACGGGGTCCTGTTCATCCAGCCCCAACTGGCTCGATCGATCGGGGTCCTGTTCATCCAGAGGCAACACCACGGGGTCCTGTTCATCCACCCCCACCGGGAACTGTTCATCCAAACCCCCCCAGCAACGCTCACTGTTCATCTAGAGGCAGCATCGATCAACTTCAGTTAGCAGCAGTAGCAAAGGAATCGCTCGATCGGATTCAGTTAACAGCCATCGATCGATCGCTCGGGTTCAGTAACGCGTAGCCTGCAGTACAATCGCTCGGGTTAAGTTAGAGCCCAACGCCTCGCTCGGGTTAAGTTAGAGCCCAACGCCTCACACCCACGCGCGTGCATGTACGAGAGAAACGCGCATCGCTCGGCCCCGACCACCCACCGTAACTGGGAACACTCCGATATTTTCCTCGCCCTTGCTTCTACCATGTTTTTTCCATCATGGACGGCCCAAAGAATGTCATGCAGCTGCGTCTCCGGCCCGCCCAGGACGAAAAGCCCATTTTCTGTCATGATTTTTTTTCATAGAAGTAGGACCCACCACATCTATGATGATACTGGGTTTTGTCACAATTATCGTCATAGAAATGTCATAAGTATGACAGAATTTTTTTTCGTTCGACCCAAAATGTCACGGATGTGTCTTTTTTTTGTAGTGACAGAGAGAATCGCTAAAGATTCTGATAAGTCGTCGAGTGGTTGACCAGCTCTCGCCGCATCATGCAGTCAGTTTTCGGCTTTCTCTACTGAGGCGCTTGACCACATGAACCGGAAGCACAATCGCAGTAGTTCTCCCTTTACTACCCTAGCCGATAGAGCGCAACTTAGGGTAGCAAGCTCAGGAGCCGGGCAACCCAACTATTGACCCAAGACATGATTCGGAGCTGATGCATATAAGGCCAAACTCGCGACGCCGAAGTACCCTATAAAGCTGTTCGGACTTGTCGGCAACTAATTTATTCCCATACCGAGCCCCTGGCAAGTTATGCCGAGGTGTATGTGTAAAACAACCACATGGGCAAAAATTCGGGTCGTTTAGGAAAAAGTCAATACTGGACACTGGTTACTTTTACTGGGAGTGAGTGATATGCCAATTATTATTATATAGATAACAAAGCCGCAACCCTGGCTATTTGACACGCCAGGGGTCGAAGGCTGAGGAAAAAGGCATTTTATAGGCTCGAAATAGAGAGCGCAGTAGAAAAAAAGTTATTTTGGACCTTGATACGTCTCCAACGTATCTATAATTTTTGATTGTTCCATGCTATATTATATTCTATTTTGGACATTATTGGGCTTTATTATACACTTTTATATTATTTTTGGGACTAACATACTAACTGGAGGCCCAACCCAGAATTGCTGTTTTTTGCCTATTTCAGAGTTTCGCAGAAAAAGAATATCAAACGGAGTCCAAACGGAATGAAACCTTCGGGAACGTGATTTTCAGAACGAACATGATCCAGAGAACTTGGACCCTACGTCAAGACATCAAACAGGAGGCCACGAGGTAGGGGCGCGCCTACCCCCTCCCCCAGGCGCTCGCTCCACCCTCGTGGGCCCCCTGTTGCTCCACCGACGTACTTATTCCTCCTATATATACCTACGTACCCCCAAACTACCAGATACGGAGCCAAAAACCTAATTCCACCGCCGTAACCTTCTATACCCGTGAGATCCCATCTTGGGGCCTGTTCCGGAGCTCCGCCGGAGGGGGCATCGATCACGGAGGGCTTCTACATCAACACCATAGCCTCTCCGATGAAGTGTGAGTAGTTTACCTCAGACCTTCGGGTCCATAGTTATTAGCTAGATGGCTTCTTCTCTCTTTTTGGATGTCAATACAATGTTCTTCCCCTCTCTTGTGGAGATCTATTCGATGTAATCTTCTTTTGTAGTGTGTTTGTTGAGATCGATGAATTGTGGGTTTATGATCAAGTTTATCTATGAACAATATTTGAATCTCCTCTGAATTATTTTATGTATGATTGGTTTTCTTTGCAAGTCTCTTCGAATTATCAGTTTGGTTTGGCCTACTAGATTGATCTTTCTTGCAGTGGGAGAAGTGCTTAGGTTTGGGTTCAATCTTGCAGTGTCCTTTCCCAGTGACAGTAGGGGCAGCAAGGCACGTATTGTATTGTCACCATCGAGGATAACAAGATGGGCTTTATATCATATTGGATGAGTTTATCCCTCTACATCATGTCATCTTGCTTAAAGCGTTACTCTGTTCTTATGAACCTAATACTCTATATGCATGCTGGATAGAGGTCGATGTGTGGAGTAATAGTAGTAGATGCAGGCAGGAGTCGGTCTACTTGTCTCGGACGTGATGCCTATATACATGATAATACCTAGATATTCTCATAACTATGCTCAATTTTGTCAATTGCTCAACAGTAATTTGTTCACCCAGCGTAAATGCTTATGCTCTCGAGAGAAGCCACTAGTGAAACCTATGGCCCCCGGGTCTATTTTCCATCATATTAATATCCCGACAACATGCTATTTCTGGCGCCGTCTTTATTTTGCTTTCTTTACTTTGCATCTTTATCATAAAAATACCAAAAATATTATCTTATCATATCTATCAGATCTCACTCTCGTAAGTGACCGTGTAGGGATAGACAATCCCTTATCGCGTTGGTTGCGAGGATTTAATTGTTTGTGTAGGTGCGAGGGACTCGTGCGTGGCCTCCTACTGGATTGATACCTTGGTTCTCAAAAACTGAGGGAAATACTTATGCTACTTTGTTGCACCACCCTTTCCTCTTCAAGGGAAAACCAACGCAGTGCTCAAGAGGTAGCAAGAAGGATTTCAGGCGCCGTTGTCGGGGAGAGTATGCAAAAGTCAACATACCAAGTACCCATCACAAACCCTTATCTCCCGCATTACATTATTTGCCATTTGCCTCTCGTTTTCCTCTCCCCCACTTCACCCTTGCCGTTTTATTCGCCCTCTCTTTTTCGTTTGCTTGTCGTTATGGCTAGTCATCTATCTTCTCCATTGTCTCCCGAGAATGAAGTTCTAAATTTTAAGCAAAGGGAGGGAAAAAATCTAAAAGACGCTTGGTATAGAATTTGCAATGCTCAAGATAGATCTACCTGGAAGCAATATACTTCCGTTCTTCTCCGCAATTTTTATGTAGGTGCTACTCCTTGGTATAGATATATCCTTGATACAATTACCAAAGGGAATTTCTTGGGTAGCCATACTTTTGATTCTTATAATGCTATGATAGATTTTTTTGGCTCACCACCTCTTTTGGTTAATGGAACTATGTTAACTTTGGAGCATGTAATGCAAAGATTTGAAATTATTGAAAATAAAGTTGCTACTGTAGAGTTATTTGAAAATTTGGATAAAAAGATCCATAACCAAATTACCCAATACGGATCTAAAGTAGGAGTTACTTTGAAAAATATTAAGGAGAAGGAACCCATAATTAATGGAAGAATAAATTAAGATTCCACTAGAATCGATAAACTTGAGGGTATCATTACCAACTTGGGAACCTCTTTTTCTTCCGTAAAAAATACTCCAAGTCCTCCAACTAAAATTTCCGAGCTTATGTATGTTCCTACAAATAAGGGTGAATCCTCTAGTAAGGAAACTATGGATCTCAAATCTATAAGTATTCATCCCAATCTTTTTGCTATCATTAAGGAACCATTTGCTACAAATGAATTTTTCGATCTTGTGCCTAAAAGTTTGATAATTAGTAAAAAGAAAGAAACTTTTAAGGATGATAGATGCCTCATTGAAGAATTGCCTACCAAATATGGCAATACCTAGATCTATCCTTACTTTTATGCCTAGCTAGGGGCATTAAACGATAGCGCTTGTTGGGAGGCAACCCAATTTTATTTATAGTTTTTTTTGCTTTTTTGCTTCTGTTTAGGAATAAAGCTTTGATCTAGCCTCTGGTTAGATGTATTTTTATGTTTTAATTAGTGTTTGTGCCAAGTTTAACCTATAGGATCTTCTTGGATGATAGTTATTTGATATTGCATAATATTCCAGAAACTTTCTGTTCACGAAAATAATTGTTAAAAATCACCAGAACGTGATAAAATATTGATTCCAATTTATTCTGATCAATAAACAAATTGTCTAGGTCTTCCTATTTTGTCTCATTTTTTTGGAGTTCTATAAGATTGCGTTAGTTATAGATTACTACAGATTGTTCTGTTTTTGACAGATTCTATTTTTCGTGTGTTGTTTGCTTATTTTGATGAATCTATGGCTAGTAAAATAGTTTATAAACCATAGATAAGTTGGAATGAAGTAGGTTTAACACCAATATAAATAAAGAATGAGTTCATTACAGTACCTTGAAGTGGTGTTTTGTTTTCTTTCGCTAACGGAGCTCACGAGATTTTCTGTTAAGTTTTGTGTTGTGAAGTTTTCAAGTTTTGGGTAAAAGATTTGATAATCTAAGGACACCTAAAAGCCAAATCTTGGGGATGCCCCGGAAGGCATCCCGTCTTTCGTCTACTTCCATCGGTAACTTTACTTGGAGCTATATTTTTATTCACCACATGATATGTGTTTTGCTTGGAGCGTCTTGTATTATTCGAGTCTTTATTTGTTAGTTTACAACAATTATCCTTGCTGTACACACATTTTGAGAGAGACACACATGATTTGGAAATTATTAGAATACTCTATGTGCTTCACTTATATCTTTTGAGTCATATAGTTTTTGCTCTAATGCTTCACTTATATCTTTTAGAGCACGGTGGTGATTTTGTTTTATAGAAACTATTGTTCTATCATGCTTCACTTAGATTATTTTTAGAGTCCTACAAAACAGCATGGTAGTTTGCTTTAACAATAATAGGCATACAAGATTAGTAAAAGAAAAATTCGTATGAGTGTGTTGAATACTATGAGAAGTTTGATGCTTGATAATTGTTTTGATATATGGAGATGGTGATATTAGAGTCATGCTAGTTGAGTAGTTGTGAATTTGAGAAATACTTGTGTTAAAGTTTGTGATTCCCGTAGCATGCACGTACGGTGAACCGTTATGTGATGAAGTCGGAGCATAATTTATTTATTGATTGTCTTCCTTATGAGTGGCGGTCGGGGACGAGCGATGGTCTTTTCCTACCAATCTATCCCCCTAGGAGCATGCGCGTAATACTTTGCTTTCATAACTTGTAGATTTTTGCAATAAGTATATGCGTTCTTTATGACTAATGTTGAGCCCATGGATTATACGCACTTTTCCTCCTTCCACTTCTAGCCTCTCTAATACCGCGCACTTTTCGCCGGTATCATACACCCACCATATACCTTCCTCAAAACAACCACCATACCTACCTATCATGGCATTTCCATAGCCATTCCGAGATATATTGCCATGCAACTTACCACCGTTCCGTTTACTATGACACGCTCCATCATTGTCATATTGCTTTGCATGATCATGTAGTTGACATTGTATTTGTGGCAAATGCACCATTCATAATTCTTTCATACATGTCACTCTTGATTCATTGCATATCCCGGTACACCGCCGGAGGCATTCATATAGAGTCATATTTTGTTCTAAGTATTGATTTGTAATTGTTGAGTTGTAAGAAAATAAAAGTGTGATGATCATCATTTTTAGAGCATTGTCCCAAGTGAGTAAAGGATGATGGAGACTATGATTCCCCCACAAGTCGGGATGAGACTCCGGACGAAAAAAAAGAGGCCATAAAAAAAGAGAAAAAAGGCCCAAATTAAAAAATGAGAGAAAAAGAGAGAAGGGACAATGTTACTATCCTTTTACCACACTTGTGCTTCAAAGTAGCACCATGATCTTCATGATAGAGAGTATCCTATGATATCACTTTCATTTACTAGTGGGAATTTTTCATTATAGAACTTGGCTTCTATATTCCAATGATGGGCTTCCTCAAAATGCCCTAGGTTTTCGTGAGCAAGCGAGTTGGATGCACACCCACTTAGTTTCTTTTGTTGAGCTTTCATATACTTATTGCTCTAGTGCATCTGTTTCATGGCAATCCCTACTCACTCACATTGATATCTATTAATGGGCATCTCCATAGCCCGTTGATACGCCTAGTTCATGTGAGACTATCTTCTCATTTTTGTCTTCTCCACAACCACCGTTCTATTCCACGTATAGTGCTATGTCCATGGCTCATGCTCATGTATTGCGTGAAGATTGAAAAAGTTTGAGAATGTCAAGAGTATGAAACAATTGCTTGGCTTGTCATCGGGGTTGTGCATGATTTAAATATTCTGTGTGGTGAAGATAGAGCATAGCCAGACTATATGATTTTGTAGGGATAACTTTCTTTGGCCATGTTATTTTGAGAAGACATAATTGCTTAGTTAGTATGCTTGAAGTATTAATATTTTTATGTCAATATTAAACTTTTATCTTGAATCTTTTTATCTGAATATTCATACCACAATTAAGAAGAATTACATTGAAATTATGCCAAGTAGCATTCCACATCAAAAAATTTGTTTTTATCATTTACCTACTCGAGGACGAGCAGGAATTAAGCTTGGGGATGCTTGACACGTCTCCAACGTATCTATAATTTTTGATTGTTCCATGCTATATTATATTCTGTTTTGGACATTATTGGGATTTATTATACACTTTTATATTATTTTTTGGACTAACCTATTAACCGGAGGCCCAGCCCAGAATTGCTGTTTTTTTGCCTATTTCAAAGTTTCGCGGAAAAAGAATATCAAAGGGAGTCCAAATGGAATGAAACCTTCGGGAACATGATTTTCGGAACGAAAGTGATCCAGAGGACTTGGACCCTACATCAAGACATCAAACAGGAGGCATCGAGGTAGGGGGGCGCGCCTACCCCCCCCCCCCCCCGAGGCGCACCCTCCACCCTTGTGGGCCCCCTGTTGCTCCTCCGACGTACTTCTTCCTCCTATATATACCTACGTACCCCCAAACTACCAGATACGGAGACAAAAACCTAATTCCACCAACGCAACCTTCTGTACCCATGAGATCCCATCTTGGGGCCTGTTCCGGAGCTCCGCCGGAGGGGGCATCGATCACGGAGGGCTTCTACATCAACACCATAGCCTCTCCAATGAAGTGTGAGTAGTTTACCTCAGACCTTTGGGTCCATAGTTATTAGCTAGATGGCTTCTTCTCTCTTTTTGGATCTCAATACAATGTTCTCCCCCTCTCTTGTGGAGATCTATTCGATGTAATCTTCTTTTGCGGTGTGTTTGTTGAGACCGATGAATTATGGGTTTATGATCAAGTTTATCTATGAACAATATTTGAATCTCCTCTGAATTCTTTTATGTATGATTGGTTATCTTTGCAAGTCTCTTCGAATTATCAGTTTGGTTTGGCCTACTAGATTTATCTTTCTTGCAATGGGAGAAGTGCTTAGGTTTGGGTTCAATCTTGCAGTGTCCTTTCCCAGTGACAGTAGGGGCAGCAAGGCACATATTGTATTGTTTCCATCGAGGATAACAAGATGTGGTTTATATCATATTGCATGAGTTTATCCCTCTACATCATGTCATCTTGCTTAAAGCGTTACTCTGTTCTTATGAACTTAATACTCTAGATGCATGCTGGATAGCGGTCGATGTGTGGAGTAATAGTAGTAGATGTAGGCAGGAGTCGGTCTACTTGTCTCGGACGTGATGCCTATATACATGATCATACCTAGATATTCTCATAACTATGCTCAATTATGTCAATTGCTCAACAGCAATTTGTTCACCCACCGTAAATACTTATGCTCTCGAGAGAAGCCACTAGTGAAACCTATGGCCCCCGGGTCTATTTTCCATCATATTAATCTCCCGACAACAAGCTATTTCTAGCGCCATCTTTATTTTGCTTTATTTACTTTGCATCTTTATGATAAAAATACCAAAAATATTATCTTATCATATCTATCAGATCTCACTCTCGTAAGTGACCGTGTAGGGATTGACAACCCCTTATCACGTTGGTTGCGAGGATTTATTTGTTTGTGTAGGTGCGAGGGACTCGTGCGTGGCCTCCTACTGGATTGATACCTTGGTTCTCAAAAACTAAGGGAAATACTTACGCTACTTTGCTGCATCACCCTTTCCTCTTCAAGGGAATACCAACGTAGTGTTCAAGAGGTAGCAGACCTCTTGTCGCACGTCTCTGCCGCCTGTCCTCGGGTAAGGGACTCCTTGAAAGGAATAAACCCTTGGATGATTGTACTAACCCGAACTCTGATAGAGTCCGCGGGGTGACCAGCCCTTGAGCTACCTGTGGAGGGGATAATAAAAAGGAAAAGGCAGTTAGAAAAGTAGGGGGGTTATGGTAATGCTTGCAGGCCCACCCGTATTGTGCTTCCGCCGATGCCCAGGGTATTTTAAGTGCATAATTATGTATGCGCGGTACCCACTTCAAAGGCATATTAGGCGAACGGCGGAAGCCGAATTGCTAGTCCAATATGGACATTGATTGGTCATGTTGAATGGAGACCGGCGTCTTAATGGCTGATGCGGTATGCGGCGTGATAAGGCCGCTATGTAGTTCGGCTGAGGTAGCCGTAGTATGATCTCCTGTACGGAGGGAGTGTTCCGTGCGCTCACCTCTAGGGGTGTGTGTCACGTATACCATGTTTACTGCTTTTACTTTGGGGGGGGGACAGCTTCTGACCCCCGTTGTTCGGTTGGTAAGTCTCTTCTTCATCGCTATCGCGTGGTGGCCTCCTCCCCTTGTGCTCGGCATTTAACTTGCCGGCCTGTTTGAAGACCCAACAACTTCTGTTGGTGTGATTAGCTGGATTGTTGGGGTGGCCATGAATCTGGCAGGGCCTATCCAATATTTGGTCTAAATTGGATGGTCCGTCCTTACTTGCCGTAGATGGCTTTTTTCGTTGGCCGGGTTTGGGGCCGCTGAATCCAGCGTTGACCGCTGTGTCCTGCGTTCCCTCATTATTATTGCGATGTGGCTTCCCATTGCCGTCCCGCATTTTGGAGGTGCTCGGATCGCTGGCACTATTGCTTCTACGAGCGAGCCAACTGTCTTCTCCCGCACAAAAGCGTGTCATCAGGGTGATAAGGGCTGACATAGACTTTGGTTTTTCCTGACCGAGGTGGCAGGCAAGCCACTCGTCCCGAACGCTATGTTTGAAGGCCGCGAGGGCTTCTGCGTCCGAACAGTCGACAATTTGGTTCTTTTTTACTAAGAACCTAGTCCAGAGCTTTCTGGCGGACTCTCCGGGCTGCTGAACAAAGTGACTTAGGTCATCGGCATTCGGTGGCCATACATATGTACCTTGAAAGTTCTCGTGGAAGGCATCTTCCAAATCTTCCCAGCTGCCAATTGAGTTTTCGGGCAGACTGTTTAACCAGTGCCGAGCTGGTCCTTTGAGTTTTAACGGGAGGTATTTGATGGCAAGAAGGTCGTCTCCGCGGGCCATATGGATATGGAGGAGAAAATCCTCAATCCAAACTGTGGGATCTGTTGTTCCGTCGTATGATTCAACATTTACGGGTTTAAACCCTTCTGGGAACTCGTGATCCATTACTTCGTCAGTGAAGCAAAGAGGGTGTGCGGCGCCTCTATATCGGGCCGCATCGCGATGTAGCTCCGATGGAGTCCGTCTGCGGTTCTCGGCCCGGGTGTGACTAGGTTTATCGCGTCCGAATAGATAGCCATCATCGCATGTCGAGGTACGTCCTCGCGATCCATAGATCGATCTGGTATATCCTGCTTTACTGTCCAGGTCCTACCGAAGGTCATGTGTATAGCCCTGGTTTGTTTTGTATCTGTTTTTACGTTGCGGTGGGGCGGGCTGCTGTTCGGCCTGAGTTGCCGCTTTATCCCAACCGCGTGGTGGTCGGTCCGCTGCATTGCTCAAGGGAGGTATGGGCTCTGGTGCCTCCTCATCGAACCGAGGCAGCAATTTGCGCTTTGGGTGGCTCTTGGTCGGGCGCTTGAGGCCGCATTCTTCGGCTGTCAGGACATCGGTCCATCTGATGTTGAGCAGATCTTGGTCATCTTGAAGCTGTTGCTGCTTCTTTTTCATGCTCCTTGCAGTGTCTATTAGCCGGTGCTTGAAGCGCTCCTACTCAAGAGGTTCCTCCGGCACGATGAAATCCTCGCCGCTGAGGCTTACCTCATCTTCGGAGAGCGGAAGATAATTATCGTCCTACGAATCATCATGTATGTCCCGTTCATCAGGGCTAACTTGCCCATTTTCCCGTTCCTCCTATTCGGAGGTTACCTCAACGGGGTCTTCATTATCTTCAGGTTCGTCCGGAGTATTATTTTCTCGGGTGCCAG
Organism: Triticum aestivum; assembly: GCF_018294505.1. Taxonomy (NCBI): domain Eukaryota; kingdom Viridiplantae; phylum Streptophyta; class Magnoliopsida; order Poales; family Poaceae; genus Triticum; species Triticum aestivum. The sequence goes on along the minus strand of NC_057813.1, from coordinate 474,097,864 downwards.
TGTTGCTTTCTTTTGAACGACGTGACTTAGAGCGGCGCCGAGGGCGCCGTCGCTTGGGCTGTGTCGCAGGAGCTTTATCCTCAACTGGATCTTCTTTGTCGTTGTTGTTAGCTTGTTTAGTTGTATCCACCATGTACATGTCGTATGAAGAAGTGGCCGTCCAACATCCAGTGAATGGCGGGTTTTGGCCTTGCTCCCCGTCGGTATCGTCGTCCATACCGTCGATGTCTTCGGAGTCATAATCAAGCATGTCGGTTAAGTCCTCAACAGTGGCCATGAAGTGGGTGGCGGGTGGGAAGCGAAATTATCCATCATTAGGCTCCAGGTCAAACCGGACATATTCGGCTGTGAGTCCTCCGCCAAGGACAAATTTCTTAATAAATTTAGCACAACGCCCAAGGGCGAATGCTGGAAGATGTTTGTGGCGCTAAATTTGATGATCGATAATCGATCAAGTTCGGTGTCCATGGACTCACATGGTTTGGAACTGTTAGCCGGAGACGAGTCCAGAGTTCTGGTGACGCAGATATTGCATGAGGTGGAATCTGTGTGCGGCTCCAATGCTGCAGAGTCTGCGGCCTCCGTGGCGGGGTTGAGCTTCCCGTCCTCGGCTGGTGCGACCTGCTCCAGATCTGAGGCCAGGGAAGTTACAGGAACTATCTCCTAGATGTGGTCCTATGATAGATTCAAGTCATGTTCATCGGGGTGACAGGGAGCGATCGCCACGGTCTCGAATCCAGCTAAGATCAAGTCTCCACGGATGTCCGTGACGTAATTCAAGCTTCCAAATCACACCTGGTGGCCAGGGGTGTAGCTATCGATCTGCTCCAGATGGCCAAGCGAGTTGGCCCGCAGTGAAGCTGCTAAATACGAAGATCTGTCCTGGGAGAAAGGTCTCTCCTTAACCGGCATAGTTGTTGACAATTTAAGGGGCCATCAAACCTTTTAAGGGACGACAGAGTGGAACTCTCAATGAAAGCACCAATGTCGGTGTCAAAACCGGCGGATCTCGGGTAGGGGGTCCCGAATTGTGCGTCTAAGGTCGATGGTAACAGGAGGCAGGGGACACAATGTTTACCCAAGTTCGGGCCCTCTCTATGGAGGTAATACCCTACTTCCTGCTTGATTGATCTTGATGAATATGAGTATTACAAGAGTTGATCTACCACGAGACCGTAATGGCTAAAACCCTAGGAGTCTAGCCTGTATGACTATGATAATGAGTATTCAGTCCTATAGACCTAACCCTCTGGTTTATATAGACACCGGAGGGATCTAGGGTTACACAAAGTTGGTTAAAGAGAAGGGAATCTTCATATTTGATCGCCAAGCTTGCCTTCCATGCCAAGGAAAGTCCCAGCCGGACACGGGTGCAATCTTCAGTCTTTGTATCTTCACAGCCCATCAGTCCAGCCCATGGCTAACAGGCCGGACGCCCGAGGACCCCTTAGTCCAGGACTCCCTCAGTAGGTGCTCCCCCCACTCTCGTGGGCCCCTCATAGCTCCACCGACCTACTTCTTTCACCTATATATACTCTTATACCCTGAAAACATCCAGGAGAACCACAAAACGCTTTTCCACCGCCGCAACCTTCTGTACCCGTGAGATCCCATCTTGGGGCCTTTTTCGGTGCTCCGTCGGAGGGGGAATCAATCACGGAGGGCTTCTACATCAACACCATAGCCTCTCCGATGATGTGTGAGTAGTTTACCATAGACCTTCGGGTCCATAGTTATTAGCTAGATGGCTTCTTCTCTCTCTTTGGATCTCAATACAAAGTTCTCCTCGATTCTCTTGGAGATCTATTCAATGTAATACTTTTTGTGGTGTGTTTGTTGAGATCCGATGAATTGTGGTTTTATGCTCAAGATTATCTATGAACAATATTTTATTATTCTCTGAATTCTTATATGCATGATTTAATATCTTTGCAAGTCTCTTCGAATTATCAGTTTGGTTTGGCCTACTAGATTGATCTTTCTTGTAGTGGGAGAAGTCCTTAGCTTTGGGTTCAATCTTGCGATGCCCTTTCCCAGTGACAGCAGGGGCAGCAAGGCACGTATTGTATTGTTGCCATCGAGGATGAAAAGATGGGGTTTATATCATATTGCTTGAGTTTATCCCTCTACATCATGTCATCTTGCCTAATGCGTTACTCTGTTCTTATGAACTTAATACTCTAGATGCATGCTAGATATCAGTTGATGTGTGGAGTAATAGTAGTAAATGCAGAATCGTTTCGGTCTACTTGTCGCGGACGTGATGCCTATGTTCATGATCATGCCTAGGTATTCTCATAACTATGCGCATTCATATCAAAATCTTGACAGTAATTTGTTCACCCACCGTAAAATATGCTATCTTGAGAGAAGCCACTAGTGAAACCTATGGCCCCCGGGTCTCTTTTCCATCATATAAGTTTCTGATCTATTTTATTTTGCAATCTTTACTTTCCAATCTATACCATAAAAATACCAAAAATATTTATCTTATTATCTCTACCAGATCTCACTTTTGCAAGTGGCCGTGAAGGGATTGACAACCCCTTTATCGCATTGGTTGCAAGGTTCTTAATTGTTTGTGCAGGTACGAGGGATTTGCGTGTAGTCTCCTACTCGATTGATACCGTGGTTCTCAAAAACTAAGGGAAATACTTACGCTACTTTGCTGCATCACCATTTCCTCTTCAAGGGAAAACCAACGCATGCTCAAGAGGTAGCAAGAAGGATTTCTGGCGTCGTTGCCGGGGAGATCTATACACTAGTCAAGACATACCAAGTAACCATCACAAACTCTTCTCCCTCGCATTACATTATTTTCCTTTTACCTGTCGTTTTCCTCACCCCCACTTCTAAAACGATTTTCGAAAACCTTTGCTTTCCCTCGTTGTCCTCTTATTTCTTTAAGTTTGCCTTTCTATCGCCATGGCTGAACCAAAAGGGGCTAAGGGTTTTCTCCCGGGTTTTAATACTTTGGATAGTCCCTCTGTCCTTTCTAAGCTCATAAATAATGATGCTATGGAAAGACCTACCGGACTTATCAATGAGAGTTTGAATAATTTTGATGAAGCTAACTCCGGAATTTTTCGTTATTTGCTTGATCAATCTTTGAAAGATGCTTGGGGTAGGCTATTAAGGATCCGGGCCAGCTATGTGCCCCAATATCAAAGTGAGATATACTTAAAAAGTTTTTATGTTGGCTTACCTTCTTCTTTCAAGAAAGTTTTGGATTCTATTTTTGAAGAACGTTTTCTTGAGGGGGATGCCATCGACACCTATGAAAAGATGAAAGCTATATTTGGGCACCCCATGAATGAAAAGGTTGAATCCACCTCTCTTTTGTGTTTTTATCAGAATGAAATTATCAAAGAGATGAAGGCTAGCTTAGATGCAAATTTTCGTAGTGTGCTTAATCTTTATTCTACTATTAATGGCAACGTGCTTTCACAAAATAGAAACATAAGTGCTTTAGATAAGAAATTCTCTCTTATTCACCAAAAGGGTGAAGATGGCAATACCTAGATCTATTCTTGCTTTTATGCCTAGCTAGGGGCGTTAAACGATAGCGCTTGTTGGGAGGCAACCCAATTTTATTTTTGTTCCTGTTTAGTAATAAATAATTCATCTAGCCTCTGGTTAGATGTGGTTTTGTGTTTCAATTAGTGTTTGTTCCAAGTAGAACCTTTAGGATAACCTACAGTGATAGTTAATTTGATCTTGCTGAAAAACAGAAACTTTTGTGCGCATGAAAATAGTTTTCATAAATCACCAAAACGTTATTTTCAGTTGATTTTTTTTGAATATTAATAGAAAAATATCTTAGGAATTCCTAATTTCTCAGGATTTTTGGAGTAACAGTAGTATTCGAAAGTTACATATTTCTACAGACTGTTCTGTTTTTGACAGATTCCATTTTTCGTGTGTTGTTTTCTTATTTTGATGAATCTATGAGTAGTATCGGGGGTTATGAACCATAGAGAAGTTGGAATACAGTAGGTTTAACACCAATATAAATAAAGAATGAGTTCATTATAGTACCTTAAATTGGTGGTTTGTTTTCTTATACTAATGGAGCTCACGAGATTTTCTGTTAAGTTTTGTGTTGTGAAGCTTTCAAGTTTTTGGGTAAAGATTTGATGGATTTTGGAATAAGGAGTGGCAAGAGCCTAAGCTTGGGGATGCCCAAGGCACCCCAAGGTAAAATTCAAGGACAACCAAAAGCCTAAGCTTGGGGATTCCCTGGAAGGCATCCCCTCTTTCGTCTTCATCTATCGGCAACTTTACTTGGGGCTATATTTTTATTCACCACATGATATGTGTTTTGCTTGGAGCGTCTTGTATGATTTGAGTCTTTCCTTTTTAGTTTACCACAATCATCCTTGCTATACACACCTTTTTGAGAGACACACATGAATCGGAATTTATTAGAATACTCTATGTGCTTCACTTATATCTTTTGAGCTAGATAATTTTGCTCTAGTGCTTCACTTATATCTTTTAGAGCGCGGTGGCTCTTTTATTTTATATAAATTATTGATCTCTCATGCTTCACTAATATTATTTTGAGAGTCTTTTAGAACAACATGGTAATTTTCTTTGGTTATAAAACTAGTCCTAATATGATGGGCATCCAAGATGGGTATATTAAAAACTTTCATATAAAGTGCATTGAATACTATGAGAAGTTTTATGCTTGATGATTGTTTTGAGATATGAGGATGGTGATATTAGAGTCATGCTAGTATAGTATTTGTGAATTTTAGGAATACTTGTGTTAAAGTTTGTGATTCTTGTAGCATGCACGTATGGTGAACCGTTATGTGATGAAGTTGGAGCATGATTTATTTATTGATTGTCTTCCTGTCGGAGTAATGGGCCATGGGTAGGCTAACCCGAGCCCCTGAACCTTTCAAGACATCGGGGCAGGCTGCGCCCCTCAAGACCCCAGGACGAAGAGCCGCCTTCTAAGAGTCGGCGGCAAGGCAGCCGACTGCCCACTCGCGGCCGAGTCCTGAGGACGACTTCAAGATGAGCCGACTCCTAACTGGCAACTCCCAGAGAAGCCGGCTATGAGGAGTCGACCCGCGACTCCAACAACCCCATGTCCTCATAAAGGGGGACGGGACGGGGAGTGGCCACAGTAAGGACCGCTCCCGCCCCTTTCCAAGGGCAGGCATGGCCACAATGCACCGTACCCATGGAGATCTCTGGCCGGCGCAGCATTGTTGCCATGCCGGCCCTGACTCAGCCCCAGTGGGCGGAGTCCTGTACCCACGACGGCCTGTCTGTACGACCCAAAGATGGCGGGTCCCACCAGTCAGCGGGAGTCCAGAAGACGGCGAGAGCTCCACTAGTCCGACCCGTTGGGAGTCGGCCCCCGGGAGTCGGCCAGCCCCCCCGCCCCCGACGGGCCCCGCACGCCATTAACCAGACAAGACGGGGAGTGGCAATAGTGATCGCCCGTCAGGCGGCGGTACTGTTGCCACGACCCCACGACCAATCCGCGTCATTAGAAGCACGACTACAGTAATCCGCAGCCGGCAAGACCCGCCCGCGGCGGACACGGCCTGTCTGCCCGTACCGAGCCAGTCAGTGGGGCCCACCAGTCGGCGGGCCCCGGTAGTCGGCGGAGAAGACGGCGGCCAAAGAGACTGACGGCTGGGCCCTGCGCCCAGCCGGATTACCATTGTACCCCTGGGAGGTAGGCCTATATAAACCCCCCAGGGCACCCATGCAAAGGGTTCGAAACCATTAGCATTAGAGCAGACCATATAGGAAGGAGAGAGCTAGCCTTGCTTTCCCCTACCTCCAGGAAACAGCTCAAGGAGCAACCTCGTACACACTTTGCCATAGTGATCATGCGGAGACCCTGCAGAGCAGCAGTAGGGGTGTTATCTCCATGGAGAGCCCTGAAGCTGGGTAAGATTTGCCGCCGTGCATGTCTTCGCCTTATCACATTTCCAGGCACCGGCGATGTTCTACTCGCCCCCACCATGATAAGCCATCTCTTGGCATATGTCGCACCTAACCCCGGACATTTGGCACCCACCGTGGGGCCTGGTGCACCGTCGTCCGGAGACCTGCTTTGGACGGGAACCCTTTTCCTCCCTAGCGAGCGCAGCCAGCCCGACACGCCAGACGGAGTCTGCGCCGACGCACTGCACGGCGCTGAGATCGCCTGCGCAGCCAGCTGCCTCGCCAAACTTGTCGGCGAGGTTCGCCTCTCCGACGAGCCTGCATCCGACGCAGGCACGGGCGGCCCCGAGAGCCTTCTTGCGGGCCTCCTTGATCAACTCCACGTCGCCGGCGAGCTTGCCGTGGACTTGGAGTCCGTAGGCTCCACCGACCCGATGTTGGTCGACTCTGACACTGCGTCGCTCGACGCGTTCCCCACTAACGTGGTGGTCTACGACGAGCCGCTCCCTCGCGCGGAGAGCAGCGGAAGCACCGTCATAGAGGTGCTCGTCATCGGTCATGGCGAGCACTCCGACGGAGGAGCTCATGACCCACTTGACGCGGTGCTGCAAGACCTGACTGCTCCCATTCCGGAAGACGCTGACGCCGAGACGCTGGAGGCGCACCACCTTCAGCTCGTCGAAGGCGCGAAGAAGCTGGCAAGCATGAGACGCTTGTCAGGAGCCTACCAGCGTGAGATGGATCGCGCTGTGGGTGGCTCGCCAGCCCCAACTGGGCCTAGCCGCCTAGGCGCGGTCCAGCAGCACGGCGTGGCCATCGCCAACCTATTCGGGGCAAATCACCCTGTATACGCCACGCCTGCGGAGAACATCCGAGCCGCCCAACCAGAGGCGGACGAGATGGACAACTTCGAGGGCGAAGAGCGTCGCCTGATGACGGAGCGAGTCCAGCGGCTCCTCGACGCGGCTGCCGCGCAGAACGAGGCCGGCTGCCGCACAGAGGCGCCACAACGGCAAAATGATGACCTGCTTCCACGCCGAGACCAAGGCGCGACGTCTCGGACGCCGACCGACGGTGCCCGCGGAAGAAAAAACAAGGATCCGGCTGCCAGCCGCAGTCGGACTCGCATCACCATAGAGCGCGACCAAGATGGCTACCCAAGAGCAGTGGAACGACGGGACGACTGTCCGCCTCCTCCTCCTCGCAAGGAAAGGCGAGTCTCCCCACCGCCTATCGACCACCCGACTCTCGGCGACCGCCTTGGCCGCCGAGAGGGAGTCGGAGAAAACGACGCCCGCCATCGGATCGACCGACTTCACCGATCCCTGGCACTGGAAGAGGAAGACGAGTTGGGTCCGCCCTGTTTCGGACCCCGCATCCGAGATGAGCCCTTTCCCAAAGGGTTCACGCTCCCCCGAGATACGCCCAAGTACACCGGCTCCGTGAAGCCGGAAGACTGGCTGGTTGACTACTCCACGGCCGTCAACATAGCGAACGGCAACAAGCGTGTTGCCGTAAAATGTGTTCCGCTCATGCTCCAGGGAAAGGCCTGGACATGGTTGAACAGCCTGAAGCCCCGCAGCATCAACAGCTGGCTCGACTTCACCGATGCCTTCGTCCGCAACTTCACAAGCATGTACAAGCAACCTCCCAAGCCTCTCCAGCTTTCCTTGTGCGTGCAAGGCCCCAACGAGTCAACTCGCGACTACCTCACGCGTTGGGCCGAGCTTCGAAACTCCTGCGAGGGCGTGCACGAGGTGCAGGCTATCGAGTACTTCACCGCCGGGTGCAGAGAAGGCACCCTCCTCAAGCACAAGCTCCTTTGCGATGAGCCAGAAACCCTCGACGAGCTGCTGATCATAGCAGACAAGTATGCCACAGCCGACTCCTCCATGAAGGCGGAGATTCAAGTTAGTGCGACTGGCAAAGTGGCCCCTCAGGCTCCGAGAACTCCGGCTGGAGACGCCAGTCGGCGACAACAGCAGAACGACCACAAGCGCAAGGCCCCACACCCGGCTTCCAGTAGCCGGCAGGTGGCGATAGTCGAAGACCAGCAGCCGGAGGGACAGCCTCCACCCAAGCTACAGAAAGGCGGCAAGCCCAACTGGTTGCCGGCTTTCTCTTACGAGTAGCCTCTTGATGGTCCCTGAAAGTTCCATAGCGGCACGAAGCCGTCAAACCACACCACTTGGAAGTGCCACTGGGTAACCAGGATCGCCAAGGGAGACGGCCTCCTACCTCCCCCGCCTACTGGGCAGCCGCCTCCGCCTCCACCCCAGCAGCCGGCTGTCAGGCCAGTCGGCGCAGTACAAGATGAGTACCCAGAAGAGCACGGAGCCTATGTGGTGTTCACTAGCGTCGCTGATGATCGACGCAGCAGGCGGCTACAGCAGCAAGAGGTGAATGCAGTAGCATCAGAGACACCAAAGTTCATGCACTGGTCCGAGAAGCCTATCAGCTGGAGTAGAGCTGATCACCCAGAGGTGATGCCGAGTCCGGGCTCCTACGCCCTGGTCTTGGATGCCACCTTTGCCACAGATAGACGGGACGCTCGCTTCTCGCGAGTGCTGATAGACGGAGGCAGCAGCATCAACATCCTGTACAAGGATACCATGGAGAAGTTAGGAATCAAGCAGAGATAGCTTCAGAACAGCCGAATTGTGTTCCACGTCATTGTTCCTGGCCTTTCCTGCTCACCAATCGGTAAGATCCTGATAGATGTCCTCTTCAGAGACAAAGATCACTTCCGCCAAGAGCCAGTTTGGTTTGAAGTGGTGGACCTCGAAAGCCCGTACCATGCGTTGCTTGGCCGACCTGCTCTGGCCAAGTTCATGGCGGTTCCCCACTATGCCTACCTCAATATGAAGATGCAGAGTTCCAAGGGGATTCTGACCATAGCCGGCGACTACAGAAAGTCGTCCGCTTGTGCGGCTGAAAGCAGTCGGCTAGCCGAGTCCCTGGTAATCGCAGCTGAGAAGCGGCTCCTCGATCGGGTTGTGGCGATGGCCGGCAAGCAGCCGGAGATGTCCCCCAACCCCAAGGAGTCGGAGGCTGAGGGTTCGTTCAAGCCGACCAAAGAGACGAAAAAGATACCCTTGGACCCGGAGCACCCAGAGAGGTATGCCGTCATAGGTACAAACCTCGACAGCAAATAGGAAGGCGAGCTCGTCGATTTCCTCCGTGAGAATCGGGACATCTTCGCATGGTCCCCTAAAGACATGCCAGGTGTACTGACGGAATTCGCCGAGCACAAGTTACATGTCCGATCTGATGTCAAACCAGTCAGGAAGCCCTTGCATCGCCTATCAGAAGAGAAGAGAAGACTTGTTGGAGAAGAGATAGCCCGACTCCTAGTAGTCGGCTTCTTTATGGAAGTGTTCTTTCCAGAATGGCTAGCAAAACCGGTCCTGGTGCTGAAGAAGAACACGTAGTGGCGAATGTGTATTGACCACACAAGCCTCAACAAAGCTTGCCCCAAGGACCCATTTGCTCTGCCGAGAATTGATCAGGTGATAGACTCCACAGCCGGATGCGAGCTGTTGAGCTTCTTAGATGCATATTCAGGATATCACCAGATCAAGCTGAACCCGGCTGACAGAATGAAGACCACCTTCATCACCCCGTTTGGAGCCTTCTGCTACCTGACCATGACGTTTGGCTTGAGGAATGCCGGCACCACCTTTCAGCGTTGCATGCAGAAGTGCCTCCTAAAGCAACTCGGCAGAAACGCCCACGTTTACGTGGACGATGTGGTGGTGAAGACAGAAAAGCGTGGAACACTGCTGGAAGACCTCAAGGAGACCATTGAGAACCTGCGTCGATTCCAGATCAAGCTCAACCCTGAGAAGTGCGTCTTCGGAGTACCAGCCGGCCAGCTCCTTGGCTTTCTGGTCTCTGAACGCAGCATAGAGTGCAACCCTGTAAAGATCAAGGCCATTGAGAGGTTGGAGGTACCCAGCCGACTACTAGATGTGCAAAAGTTCACTGGCTGCTTGGCGTCCATCAGCCGATTCATCAGTCGGCTGGGCGAGAAAGCTCTCCCCCTATACCATCTCATGAAGAAGACCACTTTTTTCGAGTGGAACCACAAGGCGGACGAAGCTTTTCTCCAGTTGAAGAAGATGTTGACTACTCCACCTGTGCTGGCGGCTCCGACTCCTAAGAAGCCCATGCTCCTGTACATCGCCGCCACCAGCAGGGTAGTCAGCACAGTCATTGTAGTGGAACACAAGGAGAAAGGCAAGGCACTACCTGTCCAGAGACCGGTATATTACCTGAGCGAAGAGCTGTCGACCTCCAAGCAGAACTACCCCCACTACCAGAAGATGTGCTATGGCGTGCACTTTGCCGCCAAGAAGTTGAAGCCTTACTTTCAAGAGCACCCAATCACTGTGGTCTGCACAGCCCCACTAGCCGAGATCATCGGAAGCCGAGATGCTTCTGGCCGAGTGGCCAAATGGGCCATAGAGCTGGCTCCCTACACCATCTACTACCAGCCCCGCACCGCCATCAAGTCACAAGCACTGGCCGGCTTCCTCGTCGACTGGGCCGAGACCCAGTACCTGCCGCCAGCGCCCGACTCCACCCATTGGCGGATGCATTTCGATGGCTCCAAGATGCGTACCGGCTTGGGAGCCGGTGTTGTCCTCACTTCTCCTAAAGGCGACAAGCTCAAATACACGCTGCAAATCCACTTCGCCGCCTCCAACAACGTCGCCGAATACAAGGTGCTCATTCACGGGCTCCGGCTTGCCAGAGAACTTGGCATTCGCCGGATCCTGTGTTATGGCGACTCCGACTTAGTGGTCCAGCAGTCGTCTGGCGACTAGGATGCCAAAGATGCAAATATGGCGAGCTACCGCTTCCTCGTGCAGCAACTCAGTGGATATTTCGAGGGGTGCGAGTTCCTTCATGTGCCAAGAAATGACAACGACCAAGCAGACACCCTGGCACGAATCGGCTCCACCCGCCAAGAAATACCGTCGGCGTCGCCCTTCAGCGCCTCCTCAAGCCGTCTGTCAAGCCTTCACCAGAATCAGACTCCATCTTTGTGCTGGCTCCTCCCGAAGAAGTCGGATCCGACTCCAGAGCTCCAGCAGTTGGCACAAGAAATTTGGCAGATGACTCTAAAAACGACGCAGTCGAAGCCGGCCCGGGGACTGCGGCGGCCAGCCCAAAGACTCCAGAACTCGGCCCGGGGGCTACACCAATCGGCCCGGGGACTTCATCAATCCAGCAAGCGGTTGATGACTCCAGCCCGCCGCCTCCCAGCCTAGCCGCCCTCGTCCAAGTCGCAGTTCTGGCAGTCGAAGAAATAGCAGCACCCTCATGGGCCCAGCCCATCCTCAAGTTCCTGGTGAGCAAAGAGCTGCCGACCGATGAGATCTTGGCTCGGCAAGTACAACGCCGAGCAGCAGCCTACACCATAGTCAACAAAGAGCTAGTCAGGCGCAGCGTCACTAGTGTCTACCAGCGCTGCGTCGAGCCAGAGCAAGGCCAAGCAATTCTCAACGACATCCATCAAGGTGAGTGTGGCCACCATGCGGCCTCAAGAGCACTCGTCACCAAAGCCTTTCGACACGGTTTCTTCTGGCCGACTGCCCTAGAAGAGGCCAAGGAATTGGTCCAAAAATGCAAGGGGTGCCAGAAGTTCCGCTCCAAGCCACATCAACCGGCTTCCGCACTCAAGACTATCCCCATCGCCTGGCCCTTTGCAGTTTGGGGCCTAGACATGGTGGGACCATTCAAGACGGCGCGAGGTGGCCTAACTCACCTACTTGTCGCGGTGGACAAGTTCACCAAGTGGACAGAAGCAAAGCCCATCAAGAAGTTGAATGGTCCGACAGCAGTGACTTTCATGTCCGACATCACAATTCGGTACGGCATACCACATAGCATCATCACCAACAACGGCACAAATTTTGCCAAGGGTGCCTTGGCCCGTTTCTGGGTGACACAGGGCATCCGACTGGACCTAGCGTCCATTGCCCATCCACAGTCAAACGGCCAGGTGGAGCGAGCAAATGGCCTCATCCTGTTAGGCATCAAGCCTCGACTGTTCGAACTGCTGGAGCATTCGGCCGGCTGTTGGCTTGACGAGTTGCCAGCCGTCCTCTGGAGTCTGCGCACGACTCCAAACAAGTCAACTGACTTCACGCCTTTCTTCCTCGTCTACGGTGCTGAAGCCGTCATCCCAACGGACATAGAGTTCGACTCCCCGCGAGTCACCATGTACACCAAGGAGGAAGCAGAAGAAGCACGTCAAGACGGCGTCGATCTGCTGGAAGAGGGCCGGCTGTTGGCACTCAGCCGGTCCAGCATCTATCAGCAGAGCCTGCGCCGATACTACAACTTGAAGGTCGGGCCGAGATCTTTCCAAGAGGGCGACCTTGTGCTCCGACTGATCCAGCGAACAACCGGCCAGCACAAGCTGTCGGCACCTTGGGAAGGCCCTTTCATCATCAGCAAAGTGCCGGGCAACGACTCCTACTACCTGATCGACGCTCAGAAGCCCCGAGCACGCAAGAGGGACGACTCCGGCAAAGAGACGGAACGGCCATGGAATGCAAATCTCCTCCGAGGATTTTATAGTTAAAATGCAGTATGTACCATGCTACCCTTTGTATTAAAGTACCAAGACTTCGGGCCCCCCGAGAAGAAGCTCGGGACTGCCCTTTTTGTTATCTATATGATAAGAATTATGCCTTCGAGTATGCTACTCTTGTTATGCCGCTTGGCACCGGGTTCGACTAGTCGGCCCGGGGACTTGCCACCTTGCGCTATGAAATGCTTCCTGCAGCCGGACAAGTAGTGTGTGGCGCCCAAACCATCTCTTGTCAGAAGCTGCAGCTCGCAGAGCGACTGTTTGGTGGGCCGGAGTAAGGAAGAATGGGTGTCCACATGAAAAATGGCTAAGGATTCAAAGCATAAACATAGCTTAAAGCCGGCTTCCAGCCTTCTTTCACAAACCGACTCTTGAGTAGTCGGCTTGCCGCCTTCTATCCGACTTGCTAAAAAACTCTAAAACGACTAAGTACTTGCCTTCCCAAAAGTAGCCAAGCATTTGATCCAGCGGCAGTCTGCAGAGCGCTATCCGACTGGCAAGACGGCGACTAAGGGAGGCAGCAAAGGAAAAAGCCAAAGGAGCAATGAGCAAGAAAAGATAGAATTTGGATAAATATTGACATCACATAGGCCCTTGGCCGAATCTTCGAGCAGAAGTTCAAAATACACCCCACGGGTGGAATTGTGCGAATTAACAAGTTCTTCAAAGACTACTAAAGCAGATAAAACAATGACAAGGCGGCAGCCTAGGAAGCGGCAGACGGGTTTGGAGGGTCAGAGGAGACGGCGGTGTCAGGCGTTGGGGCGGCCGGCTGGGCAGTCTCGGCTTGATCACCTCCGGCGGCAGTCGGCTCGGTCGGGCGCTGCTCATTGCTGGAGGCGCGGTCGAGCTGAGGCTGGCCGTCCGCTCCGTCTTCTGGCGCCTCTGTCTCGCCTTCGTCCTCCGCCTCGCCTTCCTCCTCAACGCTGGAGCCGATCACCTCCGCCGAGTCCTCGCCGTAGTCTGGGTTCATCCCAAACCACTCCGGCGGTGCCTCCTCGCCGTCCTCAGCCCGCTCGGGGACGAAGATGCTGGTGTCGGTGTACTCGGCGATTGCCGCGACACGCTTGACGAGGGCGTCTTCTGTGGCTGCCAGCTCCGGCTGGGCCTCTGACCGGAGTGTGGCCAGCCGGTCTAGGTCCAGCCCCGGATACCACGCCTTGACGAATTCCAAGGCTCGGCGCGCTCCGGCCCGGGCCGAGGAACCCTTCCAGGCCTCAAGACGGTCAGCCGCGACCTCTAGCCAGTCGGCAGTCCGATTGGGGGTGTGCGGAGACTACATGTCTGGCCACAGGGCAGCGATCGCCCGGGCGCCGACACGTTGAAGCCGGCACATCATCCGGTGGGCGGGCCGCAGACGAGCCTCAATGCTCAGAATCTGCTCGTCAAGGGTGCGGAGGGCGTCGGCAGCGACCTTCGCGCCTTCTGCCCTCCGCTTCTCACGATCAGCCTCAATGGCTTGATTGGCGGCCTGCGAGTGGCCAGGGAAGAAGTCTACCGAGGTGAAAGAATGAAGAACAAGTCAAAAAACTAGGAGTCGGCCCGACCTACGATAGGTAACTCAAAGAAGAAAAGTAAAGAAGCTCACCATCGACGATGTCCTCGATCTCGTGGAAGCCGGAGGCCAGCAATGCCTCCTTGTCAGTCCAGGAGGAGCGCTCGCTTGTGAACTCGGCCAGGAGGGCAGTCTCCTTCTCTTCCGCCTCCTCCTATGCCTTCTTGAGCAGCTCCTTCTGCTCCGCCAACTATGCAGCCAGCAGGTCGCGCTCTGTGGCGACCTTGCTGCACTCCTCCCCCTTGGCACGTAAGGCGGTGTTGGCTTCGCCCAGCTGCTGCTGAAGAGTGGCGTTGGCCTCTGAAGAAAAAGAAGAAAGAGGATGTTAAGTCATCAACAAAGAAGGTCGCCGGGAAGTTCCGGCCCGACTGCTCAACAGTCGGCCCGAATCTCGGGGACTACAGCCCGCGGGTGCGCCAACGCGCCCCCACGAAGAAGAAAGAAGACTCACTCTGGCTCTCCGACAAGTCGGCAGTCCGCTTGCCCAGCTCTTCAATGTTGCGGTTGAAGGAGGTGACGCGGAGGTTGTGATAATCCTATGATAAGTATTTTAGACAAAAGTAAGTACTTGGTGTTGGGGAACGTTGCAGAAAATTAAAAATTTTCCTACGGTTTCACCAAGATCCATCTATGAGTTCATCTAAGCAATGATTCAAGGGAGTGAGTTTGCATCTACATACCACTTGTAGATCGCGTGCGGAAGCGTTCAAGGGAAGGGTGATGATGGAGTCATACTCGCCGTGATTCGGATCACCGATGACCAAGTGCCGAACGGACAACACCTCCACGTTCAACACACGTACGGGACGGACGACGTCTCCTCCATCTTGATCCAGCAAGGAGGAAGGAGAGGTTGAGGAAGATAGCTCCAACGACAGCACGATGGCGTGGTGGTGTTGGTGCAACAGTACTCCGACAGGGCTTCGCCAAGCACGTAACGAAGGAGGAGAGGTGTTGGGGAGGGGAGGGGCTGTGCCTTGGGATGTGTGCAGCAGCCGTCCCCTCACCCCTCTATTTATAGGGGAAGGGGCAAGGGGGGCCGACCCCTCTAGATGGGATCTAGAGGGGGGGCGGCGGCCAGGGAGGGGGGACTTGCCCCCAAGCAAGGGGGTGCCCCCTCTAGGGTTTCCCCCCCAACCCTAGGCGCATGGGCCCAAGGTGGGGGGCGCACCCAGCCCTCTAGGGGCTGGTTCCCTGCCCCTTGCGGCCCATGTGGCCCTCCGAGAGGGGTGGCCCCTCCCGGTGGACCCCCGGAACCTCTCCGGTGGCCCCGGTACAATACCGATATGCCCCCAAAACTTTCCGGTGTCCGCATGACAACTTCCCATATATAAAGCTTCACCTCCGGACCATTCCGGAACTCCTCGTGACGTCCGGGGTCTCATCCAAGACTCCGAACAACATTCGGTAATCACATACAAGTCTTCCTAATAACCCTAGCGGCACCGAACCTTAAGTGTGTAGACCCTACGGGTTCGGGAGACATGCAGACATGACCGAGACGACTCTCCGGTCAATAACCAACAGCGGTATCTGGATACCCATGTTGGCTCCCACATGTTCCACGATGATTTCATTGGTTGAACCACGATGTCGAGGATTCGATCAAACCCCGTATACAATTCCCTTTGTCAATCGGTACGTTACTTGCCCGAGACTCGATCGTCGGTATCCCAATACCTTGTTCAGTCTCGTTGCCGGCAAGTCACTTTACTCGTACCGTAATGCATGATCCCGTGACCAACCACTTGGTCACCTTGAGTTCATTATGATGATGTATTACCGAGTGGGCCCAGAGATACCTCTCCGTCATACAGAGTGACAAATCCCAGTCTCGATCCATTTCAACCCAACAGACACTTTCGAAGATACATGTAGTGCACCTTTATAGTCACCCAGTTACGTTGTGACGTTTGATACACCCAAAGCACTCCTACGGTATCCGAGAGGTACATGATCTCATGGTCTAAGGAAAAGATACTTGACATTGAAAAGCTCTAGCAAAATGAACTACACGATCTTGTGCTATGCTTAGGATTGGGTCTTGTCCATCACATCATTCTCCTAATGATGTGATCCCGTTATCAATGACATCTAATGTCCATAGCCAGGAAACCATGACTATCTGTTGATCAACAAGCTAGTCAACTAGAGGCTCACTAGGGACATATTGTGGTTTATGTATTCACACGTGTATTACGATTTTCGGATAATACAGTTATAGCATGAATAAAGATAATTATCACGAACAAGGAAATATAATAATAATCCTTTTATTATTGCCTCTAGGGCATATTTCCAACAGTCTCCCACTTGCACTAGAGTCAATAATCTAGTTACATTGTGATGAATCGAACACCCATAGAGTTCTGGTGTTGATCATGTTTTGCTCGCGAGAGAGGTTTAGTCAACGGATCTGCTACATTCAGATCCATATGTACTTTGCAAATATCTATGTCTCCATCATGAACATTTTCACGGATGGAGTTGAAGTGACGCTTGATGTGCCTGGTCTTCTTGTGAAACCTGGGCTCCTTGGCAAGGGCAATAGCTCCAGTGTTGTCACAGAAGAGTTTGATCGGCCCCGACGCATTGGGTATGACTCCTAGGTCGGTGATGAACTCCTTCACCCAAATTGCTTCATGCGCTGCCTCCGAGGCTGCCACGTACTCCTCTTCACATGTAGATCCCGCCACGACGCTCTGCTTGTAGCTGCACCAGCTTACTGCTCCACCATTCAACATATACATGTATCCGGTTTGTGACTTAGAGTCATCCAGATCTGTGTTGAAGCTAGCGTCGACGTAACCCTTTACGACGAGCTCTTCGTCACCTCCATAAACAAGAAACATGTCCTTTGTCCTTTTCAGGTACTTCAGGATATTCTTGACCGCTGTCCAGTGTTCCTTGCCGGGATTACTTTGGTACCTTCCTACCAAACTTACGGCAAGGTTTACATCAGGTCCGGTACACAGCATGGCATACATAATAGATCCTATGGCTGACGCATAGGGGATGACACTCATCTCTTCTTTATCTTTTGCCGTGGTCGGGGATTGAGCCGAGCTGAATCTCACACCTTGCAACACAGGCAGGAACCTTTTCTTGGACTGATCCATTTTGAACTTCTTCAAAATCTTATCAAGGTATGTGCTTTGTGAAAGACCTATGAGGCGTCTCGATCTATCTCTATAGATCTTGATGCCTAATATATAAGCAGCTTCTCCAAGGTCCTTCATTGAAAAACACTTGTTCAAGTAGGCCTTAATGCTGTCCAGAAGTTCTATATCATTTCCCATCAAGAGTATGTCATCTACATATAATATGAGAAATGCTACAGAGCTCCCACTCACTTTCTTGTAAACGCAGGCTTCTCCATAAGTCTGCATAAACCCAAACGCTTTGATCATCTCATCAAAGCGAATGTTCCAACTCCGAGATGCTTGCACCAGCCCATAAATGGATCGCTGGAGCTTGCATACTTTGTTAGCATTGTTAGGATCGACAAAACCTTCCGGCTGCATCATATACATCTCTTCCTTAAGATGTCCGTTAAGGAATGCCGTTTTGACGTCCATCTGCCATATCTCATAATCATAGTATGCGGCAATTGCTCACATGATTCAGACGGACTTCAGCTTCGCTATGAGAGAGAATGTCTCGTCATAGTCAATCCCTCGAACTTGTCGATAACCCTTAGCGACAAGTCGAGCTTTATAGATGGTAACATTTCCATCCGCGTCCGTCTTCTTCTTAAAGATCCATTTGTTTTCTATTGCTCGCCGATCATCGGGCAAGTCTGCCAAAGTCCATACTTTGTTTTCATACATGGATTCTATCTCGGATTTCATGGCTTCAAGCCATTTGTTGGAATCTGGGCCCGCCATCGCTTCTTCATAGTTCGAAGGTTCACCGTTGTCTAACAACATGATTTCCAGGATAGGGTTGGCGTACCACTCTGGTGCGGAACGTGTCCTTGTGGACCTACGAAGTTCAGTAGCAACTTGATCCGAAGTACCTTGATCATCATCATTATTTTCCTCTTCAGTTGGTGTAGGCATCACAGGAACATTTTCCTGAGTTGCACTACTTTCTCGTTCGAGAGGTAGTACTTCATCGAGTTCTACTTTCCTCCCACTTACTTCTTTCGAGACAAACTCTTTTTCCAGAAAGCCTCCGTTCTTGGAAACAAAGATCTTGCCCTCGGATCTTAAGTAGAAGGTATACCCAACGGTTTCCTTAGGGTATCCTATGAAGACGCATTTTTCCGACTTGGGTTCGAGCTTTTCAGGTTGAAGTTTCTTGACATAAGCATCGCATCCCCAAACTTTTAGAAACGACAGCTTAGGTTTCTTCCCAAACCATAATTCATACGGTGTCGTCTCAACGGATTTAGACGGTGCCCTATTTAAAGTGAATGTAACTGTCTCTAGAGCATATCCCCAAAATGATAGCGGTAAATCGGTAAGAGACATCATAGACCGCACCATATCCAATAGAGTGCGATTACGACGTTCGGACACACCGTTACGCTGAGGTGTTCCAGGCGGCGTGAGTTGTGAAACGATTCCACATTTCCTTAAGTGTGTACCAAATTCATGACTTAAATATTCTCTTACACGATCTGATTGTAGAAACTTTATCTTTCGGTCATGTTGATTCTCTACTTCATTCTGAAATTCCTTGAACTTTTCAAAGGTCTCAGACTTGTGTTTCATTAAGTAGACATACCCATATCTACTCAAGTCATCAGTGAGAGTGAGAACATAACGATATCCTCTGCGAGCCTCAACGCTCATTGGACCGCACACATCGGTATGTATGATTTCCAACAAGTTTGTTGCTCGCTCCATTGTTCCGAAGAACGGAGTCTTGTTCATTTTGCCCATGAGGCATGGTTCGCATGTGTCAAATGATTCATAATCGAGAGACTCTAAAAGTCCATCAGCATGGAGCTTCTTCATGCGCTTGACACCAATGTGACCAAGGCGGCAGTGCCACAAGTATGTGGGACTATCGTTATCAACTTTACATCTTTTGGTATTCACACTATGAATATGTGTAATATTATGCTCGAGATTCATTAAGAATAAACCATTGACCATCGGAGCATGACCATAAAACATATCTCTCATATAAATAGAACAACCATTATTCTCGGATTTAAATGAGTAGCCATCTCGTATTAAACGAGATCCTGATACAATGTTCATGCTCAAACTTGGCACTAAATAACAATTATTGAGGTTCAAAACTAATCCCGTAGGTAAATGTAGAGGTAGCGTGCCGACGGCGATCACATCGACCCTGGAACCATTCCCGACGCGCATCGTCACCTCGTCCTTCGCCAGTCTCCGTTTATTCCGCAGCTCCTGCTGTGAGTTACAAATATGAGCAACGGCACCGATATCAAATACCCAGGAGTTACTACGAGTACTGGTAAGGTACACATCAATTACATGTATATCAAATATACCTTTGGTGTTGGCGGCCTTCTTATCCGCTAAGTATTTGGGGCAGTTCTGCTTCCAGTGACCCTTCCCCTTGCAATAAAAGCACTCAGTCTCAGGCTTGGGTCCATTCTTTGACTTCTTCCGGTAACTAGCTTACCGGGCGCGGCAACATCCTTGCCGTCTTTCTTGAAGTTCTTCTTGCCCTTGCCCTTCTTGAACTTAGTGGTCTTATTGACCATCAACACTTGATGTTCTTTCTTGATTTCAACCTCTGCTGATTTCAGCATCGAAAATACTTCAGGAATGGTCTTCACCATCCCCTGCATATTGTAGTTCATCACAAAGCTCTTGTAGCTTGGAGGGAGCGACTGGAGGATTCTGTCAATGACCGCCTCGTCAGGGAGGTTAATGTTCAGCTAGGTCAAGCGGTTGTGCAACCCAAACATTTTGAGTATGTGCTCACTGACAGAACCATTTTCCTCCATCTTACAACTATAGAACTTGTCGGAGACTTCATATCTCTCGACCCGGGCATGAGCTTGGAAAACTAGTTTCAGCTCCTCGAACATCTCATATGCTCCATGTTGCTCAAAACGCTTTTGGAGCCCCGGTTCTAAGCTGTAAAGCATGCCGCACTGAACAAGGGAGTAATCATCAGCGCGAGACTGCCAAGCGTTCATAACGTCTTGGTTCTCTGGGACGGGAGCGTCACCTAGCGGTCCTTCTAGGACATACTGTTTCCTGGCAGCTATGAGGATGATCCTCAGGTTCCGGACCCAGTCCGTATAGTTGCTGCCATCATCTTTCAGCTTGGTTTTCTCTAGGAACGCGTTGAAGTTCATGTTGACATGAGCGTTGGCCATTTGATCTACAAGACATATTTGCAAAGGTTTTAGACTAAGTTCATGATAGTTAAGTTCATCTTATCAAATTATTTCAATGAACTCCCACTCAGATTAGACATCCCTCTAGTCATCTAAGTGTTACACGATCCGAGTCGACTAGGCCATGTCCGATCATCACGTGAGACGGACTAGTCATCGTCGGTGAACATCTTCATGTTGATCGTATCTTCCATACGACTCGTGTTCGACCTTTTGGTCTGTGTGTTCCAAGGCCATGTCTGTACATGCTAGGCTCGTCAAGTTAACCCTAAGTGTTTTGCATGTGTAAAACTGTCTTACACCCGTTGTATGTGAACGTAAGGATCTATCACACCCGATCATCACGTGGTGCTTCGAAATGACGAACTTTAGCAACGATGCATAGTTAGGGGAGAACACTTCTTGAAATTGTTGTAAGGGATCATCTTATTTACTACCGTCGTTCTAAGTAAACAAGATGCATAAGCATAATAAACATCACATGCAATTATATAGTAGTGACATGATATGGCCAATATCATATAGCTCCATTGATCTCCATCTTCGGGGCTCCATGATCATCTTGTCACCGGCATGACACCATGATCTCCATCATCATGATCTCCATCATCGTGTCTTCATGAAGTTGTCACGCCAACGACTACTTCTACTTCTATGGCTAACGTGTTTAGCAATAAAGTAAAGTAATTTACATGGCATTCTTCAATGACACGCAGGTCATACAAAAAATAAAGACAACTCCTATGGCTCCTGCCGGTTGTCATACTCATCGACATGCAAGTCGTGATTCCTATTACAAGAACATGATATCATACATCACAATATATCATTCATCATTCATCACAACTTCTGGCCATATCACATCACATGACAATTGTTGCAAAAACAAGTTAGACGTCCTCTAATTGTTGTTGCATCTTTTACGTGGCTGCAATTTGGTTCTAGCAAGAACGTTTTCTTACCTATGAATAACCACAACGTGATTTTGTCAACTTCTATTTACCCTTCATAAGGACCCTTTTCATCGAATCCGCTCCAACTAAAGTGGGAGAGACAGACACCCGCCAGCCACCTTATGTAACTAGTGCATGTCTGTCGGTGGAACCGGTCTCACGTAAGCGTACATGTAAGGTTGGTCCGGGCCGCTTCATCCCATAATACCGCTGAAGCAAGAAACGACTAGTAGTGGCAAGCAAGTTTACAAGATCCACACCCAGAACAAAATTGTGTTCTACTCGTGCAATAGAGAACTACGCATAGACCTAGCTCATGATGCCACTGTTGGGGAACGTTGCAGAAAATTAATTTTTTTCCTACGGTTTCACCAAGATCCATCTATGAGTTCATCTAAGCAACGAGTCAAGGGAGTGAGTTTGCATCTACATACCACTTGTAGATCGGGTGCGGAAGCGTTCAAGGGAAGGGTGATGATGGAGTCGTACTCGCTGTGATTCGGATCACCGATGACCAAGTGCTGAATGGACAATATCTCCGCGTTCAACACACATACGGATGGACGATGTCTCCTACGTCTTGATCCAGCAAAGAGGAAGGAGAGGTTGAGGAAGATAGCTCCAACGGCAGCACGACGGCGTGGTGGTGTTGGTGCAGCAGTACTCCGACAGGGCTTCGCCAAGCACGTAACGGAGGAGGAGAGGTGTTGGGGAGGGGAGGGGCTGCACCTTGGGATGTGTGCAGCAGCCCTCCCCTCACCCCTCTATTTATAGGGGAAGGGTCAAGGGGGGCTGACCCTCTAGATGGGATCTAGAGGGGGGGCGGCGGCCAGGGAGGGGGGACTTGCCCCCCAAGCAAGGGGGGCGCCCCCTCTAGGGTTTCCCCCCCAACCCTAGGCGCATGGGCCCAAGGTGGGGGGTGCACCCAGCCCTCCAAGGGCTGGTTCCCTGCCCCTTGCGGCCCATGTGGCCCTCCGAGAGTGGTGGCCCCTCCCGGTGGACCCCCGGAACCTCTCCGATGGCCCCGGTACAATACCGATATGCCCCCGAAACTTTCCAGTGTCCGCATGACAACTTCCCATATATAAATCTTCACCTCCGGACCATTCCGGAACTCCTCGTGACGTCCGGGATCTCATCCGGGACTCCGAACAACATTCAGTAATCACATACAAGTCTTCCTAATAACCCTAGCGTCACCGAACCTTAAGTGTGTAGACCCTACGGGTTCGGCAGACATGCAGACATGACCGAGACGACTCTCCGGTCAATAACCAATAGTGGGATCTGGATACCCATGTTGGATCCCACATGTTCCACGATGATTTCATCGGTTGAACCACGATGTCGAGGATTCGATCAAACCCCGTATACAATTCCCTTTGTCAATCGGTACGTTACTTGCCCGAGACTCGATCGTCTGTATCCCAATACCTTGTTCAGTCTCGTTGCCGGCAAGTCACTTTACTCGTACCGTAATGCATGATCCCGTGACCAACCACTTGGTCACCTTGAGCTCATTATGATGATGCATTACCGAGTGGGCCCAGAGATACCTCTCCGTCATACGGAGTGACAAATCCCAGTCTCGATCCGTGTCAACCCAACAGACACTTTCGAAGATACCTGTAGTGCACCTTTATAGTCACCCAGTTACGTTGTGACGTTTGATACACCCAAAGCACTCCTACGGTATCCGGGAGTTACACGATCTCATGGTCTAAGGAAAAGATACTTGACATTGAAAAGCTCTAGCAAAACAAACTACACGATCCTGTGCTATGTTTAGGATTGGGTTTTGTCCATCACATCATTCTCCTAATGATGTGATCCCGTTATTAATGACATCTAATGTCCATAGCCAGGAAACCATGACTATCTGTTGATCAACGAGCTAGTTAACTAGAGGCTCACTAGGGACATATTGTGTTCTATGTATTCACACGTGTATTACGATTTCCGGATAATACAGTTATAGCATGAATAAAGACAATTATCACGAACAAGGAAATATAATAATAATCCTTTTATTATTGCCTCTAGGGCATATTTCCAACACTTGGAACTCGCCAAAGGAAGTTCTGAGCCGCCTGCTCAGCAGCCGGCCCAAAACTCAGGGACTACACCCAGTGGGCGCGCTGGCGTACCCCCACAGAGAAGAACAAGAAAAACAAAGACAAAAGAGAAAGCGTACCTGGACGGCTGGCCGCGACGCCAGATGCGCATTGGTGCAGTTCTGGATAGCGTCGCCCTCGGCTCGCAGCATCGTCCGGACGTCCAGAAGCGCCTGGTTCAGCGGGCCCGTGCCGCCTCCTCGCACCCACCCAATGGGCGCGGCGCTCGTCGCTTCGGCGTCGGGGATTGTCGAGCTGGCGGTGCCGGTCTCCAAGGGGCGTGGCGCCGAAGTCGCCTTCTCAAGGCGGCGGCGCACTGGCGACCTGACTTGAAGAAGCAGCCTCGCCACGGCCTCGTCCTCAGTCGGCGGCACCAGCGGGTCCACCGGCTGTTTGCCTTGCACACTCCCAGACGGCGGCGGAGGCGGCGGTGGTGGCACGACCACGTCCGGCATGGAGGCCTCGCCACCTTCCATCTCCATGATGGGGTTCTCGCCGCCGGCTTCCCGAGTCTGCTCCGTGAACTCCGGAGGCGGCGGCGCAGAGTTCAGCGGGATGACGAGCACGGTCGATTGGCGGTGCGCGGCCTCCTCAGCTTGCCTCTTTGCCGCGATAGCGTCCTCGGCCTCCTCCAGTTTTTTCTAGGCAGAAGCCTCCGCCTTCTCGGCCTCCGCCTTCTCCAGGCGGGCGGCCTCTTCCTCCTTGCGCTTCTCTTGCGCGTTCTGCTCCGTCGCCTCCCAGAGGTCGGCGGCGGGGTCAATCCGCCGAGTAGTGGCAGACGTCTCTGCCGACCTCATGATGGAGGCAGCGGCGACCCTCTCAAGAGTGAGGGGAGCCCTGGAGCAAGGGAAGCATGAAAAGGACTTAGACAAGATCAACAAATAAAAAATAAAGGCGAGAGGCAGAGGCACTTACGTAGAGACCAGCGGCGGCTTCTTCACTTCCCTACGGAAGCGGTTGGCTTTCGTGGCCGCCTCTTCACGCTTGGTCGCGGCGGCTGCTCCCTTGAACTTCTTCGACCGGCCACCAAGCGTACTCGGCCCGGCCCGGTGCTTCTTCGTGCCGCCTTGACCATCCAAGACGGCGGAGGAACTCACGCTCGGCTGGCCGACCTTTGGCTGGTGGCGCGGGGCGACTTCCCCCTCGGCGTCGTCATCAGGCCAGTTGGCAAAGGTGGCCGAGGGCCTGAAGCCGCCTGCTTCTCCTCCTCCTCCTTCGGCGTCGGCCTCCATCGCCGCCGCCCCCAAGTCAGGGTCGTCGACGTCACTCTCCGCTCGGTCGGGGATGAACTGACGGGCCGGTCCCGTGGTGCCGGCCGAAGGCTGGACGAGGGGGTTCTGATTCAAAAACTAAAAAGATCAGAAGTCGAATTCAGCTGCAAAAGAAAACAGAAGAAGAAGAGAGACGACTTACAACAGGCGGGGGGTTGGCGCGTGAGTACGGTTCCTTGCCGAACCGCCAATCTGCCGTGAGACCGCAGTTCACGATGTAGTTCACCGTGTCCACCACCTCCGCGTGGGGCATGTCCTTGGAGCACATCCGACACGGGTCCTGGTGGCCGCTCATCTGGCAGATCAGATGAGGTCGGCCTTGGAGTGGGAGGACTCGGCGCGCCATGAAGGCGGCCAGCAGGTCGGCCCCGGTCAAGCCCTCGGACTGCGTCAGCACTCGGAGTCGCGCGACGGCAGCGGCGCCAGCAGGAGACAGCGTCCTGGCTCGGTGGGACCAGCTGGGGAGCCTTCCAGCCGGTGCGCCGTCTTTGTAAGCCGACAGGTTGACCCAGTCACCTTCTGGGGCAACGTTCTTCACATAAAAGTAGGACCGCTGCCACATCTTCACCGACTTAATCAGCGCGATGGTGGGAAACGGTTTGTCGGCCCTCGATCTCCGCATCGTGATGAATTGCACCGCACTGGGCTGGCACGCCGGCGACGTGTGTGCCGAGCTTGGACTGGAAGAACTCCCCCCATAGATCGATGGTGGGGAGAACGCCGAGGAAGCCTTCGCACAGGGTGGCGAAGGCAGCCAGCAGCACCACCATGTTCGGAGTAAGGTGGTGCGGCTAGAGCCCGTGGAACTCCAAGAAGGAACGGAAGAAACCGCTCGCCGACAGCCCTAGGCCGCGCATAAGGTGCGAGCGGAATATGACCCGCTCGCCCTCCTCCGGCGCCGGCGATACTTCCCTCGCCGGCACGGCGATGGCCCGCACTAGGTCCTTGCCGGGGAGACGACGTGTCTTGCGAAGGAAATCAATGTGGTCGTCGTCAACCTCGGAGCCGTCCCACACGCCGGAGCGCACGGCAGGAGGCGCGGCGGCGGAGCAAGAGCTCATCGCTGCGGGCGTGCCGTGGTTTGGCGCAGTGGCGGCGAGAGGAAGAAGAAGCAAGAGGGAGCGAAAGGGAGTAGGGAGAGTGGGTGCGCGTGCTTCGCCGCCCCCTCCCTCCGCCTACTTATAGGCTCATGGGCTGAGAAGCCGATGGGGCGGTCGTGAGATTAACTGCGCCCAGGACCCCACGACCCCCATGATTTACCACACGAAGTTACTGCGCGCAGTTACGACGTGGGAACCCCAACCGTCCGCACGTCCACAACGGATCCATTCACATGCTGAGGCGCGGTAGTGGCGGGCCCCACCTGTAGGCCTGTCCCGTCGCGCGCGTGGGTGGGCAGACTGACCCCGCCATGTGGCGCCACACGACGGGTCCGCAATGGGCGGCAACCTGGAAGCTTATTAGGCACGCTGCCTGGATCCCGCTGCGACGTTCAAACTCTTTGAGGGCATGTTGACCTTCTGCGAGTCCGGCTCTAGCTAGTCGGCCCGAAGGAAGACGGCGAGTGTCGGTGTCAAAACCGGCGGATCTCAGGTAGGGGGTCCCAAACTGTGCGATTAGGCGGATGGTAACAGGAGACAAGGGACACGATGTTTTTACCCAGGTTCGGGCCCTCTTGATGGAGGTAATACCCTACTCCTGCTTGATTAATATTGATGATATGGGTAGTACAAGAGTAGATCTACCACGAGATCAGAGAGGCTAAACCCTAGAAGCTAGCCTATGGTATGATTGTTGTTCGTCCTACGGACTAAAACCCTTCGGTTTATATAGACACCGAATAGGGTTAGGGTTACACAGAGTCGGTTACAATGGTAGGAAATCTACATATCCATATCGCCAAGCTTGCCTTCCATGCCAAGGAAAGTCCTATCCGGACACGGGACGAAGTCTTCAATCTTGTATCTTCATAGTCCAGGAGTCCGGCTAAAGATGATAGTTCGGCCATCCAGACACCCCCTAGTCTAGGACTCCCTCAGTAGCCCCCGAACGAGGCTTCAATGATGATAAGTCCGACGTGTTGATTGTTTTCGGCATTGCAAGGCGGGTTCTCCTCCGAATCCTGTGTTGAATAGTGTCCGGCTTTTCTGCGAGTATCACGCTCCTCGGCTTCCGTTCCCAATAATGGCCATCTTCCACGTGTCGAATGAATGTGAAAAGTCAGGGCGTCTTTACATTTACCCCCCTTGCTGTGCAAATGAGCTGTCTATAAAAGATCCGGATCACACCATCCTCCCTCCGCAAGCCTTCATCAGAGCGCCTTTGACAAAAATCCACTCCACCATGGACAGTCGACGCGGCTCCTCCTCTCGCGCTCCTAGCCCTCAGCCCGGAGATAGGGGGAGATGCTCAGTCCTGCACAATGAATTGGTGGTGCTCCAAACCAAGGGATTCCTTCCCCTGGCCTTCATGGTTCTGGTTTGTTCCGGACTCGCCACCTACAAGGGCGGGAAGCAGGCGGAGAGCGTCCCCGATCCCTCTAAGGGAGAGCGGGTGTGCTTCGTCTCCTATTTAGTGAGAGGACTGGGATTCCCAATCCATCCATTTCTCCAGGGGCTTCTGGAGTTCTACGGCCTCTAGCTGCACAACCTTACACCCGCCTCCATCCTACATATTGCGGGCTTCGTGGCCCTTTGCGAGTTGTTTCTAGGCGCCGAGGCCCATTTCGCTCTATGGAAGATATTGGTCTGCCTTGTGCCCCGTTCTCACGAAGGGTCAATATATCAAGTGGGCGGAGCCGAGTTATGGCGCATCGCTGGGACCGGATATTTATCCGGCACCCCAAAGAAGGCATCCGAGCACTGGCCCTCGGAGTGGTTTTACATGGAGGACGTCCCATTGCTGGATCCTATTCAGATCGGCCTTCCAGAGTTCAACAACGCTCCTCTGAGGAAGCGCCTAAGCTGGCGCCCGCGGAGCCCCCAGAGGGAAAGCGACCGGGACGTCCTTTACTTGATGAGCCGAATAAGATTGCTGGCTCATGCAGGATTGACCATGACTGGAGTCATGGAAATCTGTATTATGAGGGGGGTGCAGCCGCTCCAATATAGGGGCCACCCCATGTGGTATTTCAACAGGGAGGATGATGCCACCCGCCATGGCCGCAAAGGGCCGGGATCGGTCACCGAACTGGTGAAGATCTTGTCCGCCATGTACAAAGGGGAAGAGGAGGATTTTCTCCGTGTCAGTCCACTGAACGGGTTTTCTATGAATAATCCTCGAAGCTGGGTAAGAGAACATCTTCGCGGACTGTCCGATCCATATTCCCTAGGTTAAATATCCCATTTTATCGTTTCTTCGCAGGAACTGCGCCGGGCTGTAGAGAAGATACACAGCCCGCCTCCACAACCCGAGGATCCGGAACGGTCCCTCGATCCGACCTCCGAAGAGGACCCGAATATAAAGGTGGAGCTGATCGACGGGGTGTTCCATCAGCTTAGCATCAACAATGCTTTGGTCGCCATTACAGCCGACTACCCCGGATTATTTCCAGCCTCCCAGGTAACCGTGACTGAAGTCCGGATTATATGACCCACCCATGGTTATTTCTAATCACCGCGTATCGATGGTGTTTCGCAGGGGGTGCCTTCAGAAAGGGAAGCCGAGCCTACCGCGGCCGTCCAACAAGGGGCAGCTCAGTCCAGCAGGCGGAAAAGAAGTGCGATACGAATCGAGACGTCGACGCAACGGTATGGTGTGCCATCGTGTTTTAAGGAAAGACTCCTAGAGGGCATACTAACGTTCGTGATCCTTTCAGGAAAAATAGCGCTCGCCGGACTGAGTTCGGAGAGGTTGCTAATCGGACCTCTGCCAGCCAGGCTCAAAAGCCGGGTCCGGAAGGGGGTACGAACACGAGGCGTGTGCCGGATGCTCCTCCAACGGAGGATGCCGACAGGCTGTCCGCCACCAAGTCAGAGGTGGAGAGTGCCATGAATCATAGGCGCCGCCGGACTATTCTGCGTGATGCATGTTTCTCCCAAGAGGCGTTGGACGCTTTTAATTCGAGAGAAGCGCACCTCCGTGCTGCTCAAGATGGTCTAGCCAGAGCCACGGAGCAGTATGTGAAAGACATACGGGTAAGAAATTTTGACAGTTATGTATGCCGATAGCCCCCGAGACTTAAAATAGTTAGAATAACTAATTTAAGGATCATTTGGAATGCAGGTTCTTACCGAAAAGAATACCCGTCTGTGCCAAGAGCTTGAAGAGTGCAATGCCCAACTTGAGGCCGCACTAGCCGCAACCGGGGAAGCCACAAAGACTCCCTTTGGTAATACGCACTTTTCGAGAAGAAAAGTAGTTTTGCAGAGTTCGGCATATGCCTGAATCTGACATTAACATTGCAGATGGTGCCGGGGTGGATCCGGACAAGCAATAGCTCCTGCGCCAGCTGAAGGCCGGCGAGAGTGTGCTGACGAGGGTGCGGCAGGAGAAAAATAGCCTCCAAGATGCCAATACCCAGCTGGGTGAGGAACTAAAGGATGTTCATGGCCAGTTGTCTAACTCCGTTAAGGAGAATCGACGGCTTCGTCGCGACATTTTCAGTAAGTGCTTGAACGAACTTTGAAAGAGTTCGGCGAGGAAGTCGATTAACATAAACATGTATGTAGGTATGCTCACAGGCCTTGTGGCCATCTGTCTCCCTGCCCGAAGGCGTTGGGGAGCTTGCGGAGCAACTCCAAGGAGGACGGCGGCGCTTCCGACTATGGAAGATATCGGCCTGCCGTCAAGGTGCCAGGGAGGCCTGGGCCATGGTGAAGACGCGGTACACAAAGGCTGACCCAAACCACATGGCCGAGGTCGGACCTGTGGGGCCCGATGGGAAGGAGATCCCTGTAAGCTTAGTGTACGGCCAAGTAGAGTTGGAGGCAAAGTATTCCCAGGAAGATTGTAAATTAGACAACCTGTTAGATGGCATTGTGGAGGAATACAATCAGTCGAGTTGACTATGTAATTGAATATGACATATGAAATGCCTTCTAGCCGGATTGTAGATTGTTTGTCATAGCGGACCTTTTTGCTTCGACCTCGGGACCCAATAGTCCCGAGTGTGTCCGAATACCCTCACGGTTATGTAAGAACCGGGGCATGCATGGAGACAAGGCGTAGGGGTCATTGTTGCTGTATCACACAAGTGCCCAACTAGATATGTTATATTACATGGATAGTAAGAAACATCTTCCAGGGAGAATAGTTCCGTTAAGGGTTCCTTTCCCTGGGGTGCATGCCCTAAAGTGCATGTCCAGACTACTAAGAAAGCAGAAAATCATCTGGGGGCAGATGGATAAATAGTTAAAAAAATCATCCTTCAATTCACCGACCGAATATTTCTGTAAGAACGCTAGCTTTCGTCTTCACCCAGTCTGAGGTACACATCCGGCTGACCCGGCAGTAACAATCGCAGAGGTGCTCCCTTTACCACCTAGCCGAACAATCGGGAACGTAGGGGTAAGCACAGGAGCCAGACAACCCAGCTTGGCCAAAACTTAAGTCATATCGATGCATATAATGGTGAGTAAAAGGTACATGTGGAAGTTTGACACATGTGTTGGGCATAAAGCCCTTATAAATAAGCTTCTTGTAAAGAAGCCCCCAAGTATAATGAGCTCGGGTAGCGCGTCAAGTATGTGTGAACAAAGCGCCAACGAGCCTCTAACGGCTTCAAGAAGAAGGAGGAGGAAGGAAAGGGATAAAAGACAACAAAAATAAAAAATGTGGACGGAGGAAGGAGACGAACTCGGAGTCCGGCGCTTAGGCATAGAATCTGCATAGACGGGCTGCGTTCCATGGGTTCGGCTCGAGTCGGTTATCCGATGCGTTCCGCAGATGGTATGCTCCGCCGGTCAGGACCTGGTCAATGATGAAGGGACCTTCCCATTTGGGCTTGAGTTTGTCCTTTTTCTTGTCCGGCAGGCGTAGAACTAGTTCTCCAATGTTGTAAGCCTTGGCCCGTACTTCCCTGCTTTGATATCTTCAAGCCTGTTGTTGATAAAATGCAGAACGAGCTTTTGCCACGTCGCGTTCCTCCTCCAATGCGTCCAAGCTGTCCTGCCGATCGAGCTCGGCTTCTCTTTCTTCATACATGTGCACGCGAGGTGAGTCATGAATTATGTCGCAGGGCAAGACTGCCTCTGCGTCGTACATCATAAAAAATGGTGTGAATCCGGTGGTATGATTCCGTGTGGTCCGCTGCCCCCAGAGTACGGAGTCGAGCTCCTCAACCCAGTGCGTGTTAGATTCCTTGAGGGACCGCACTAGTCTGGGTTTAATGCCGCTCATGATTAGACCGTTTGCTCGCTCGACTTGACCGTTGGTTTGAGGGTGATAGATCGAGGCATAATCGAGTTTGATGCCCATGTTTTTGCACCATAGTTTGACCTCATCGGCCGTGAAGTTGGTGCCATTATCAGTGATGATACTATGGGGGACGCTGTAACGGTGCACTACCCCTAATATGAAGTCTATCACCGGTCCGGATTCGGCCGTTTTAACAGGCTTGGCCTCTATCCATTTGATGAATTTATCCACCATGACCAATAGGTATTTTTGCTTGTGGGTTCCTCCCTTAAGGGGTCCAACCATGTCGAGCCCCCAGACCGCGAACGGCCAGGTGATGGGTATAGTTTTGAGGGCGGTGGGTGGCATGTGGCTTTGATTAGCAAAGAGCTGGCAACCGACGCATCATTGGACTAAATCCTGTGCATCTGCCCGGGCCGTCGGCCAATAAAATCCTGTACGGAAGGCCTTGCCTACAAGGGCCCGGGCTGCGGCGTGGTGCCCACCTAGTCCAGCATGAATTTCAGCCAGGAGGTTTCGCCCTTCCTCTTCGGAGATACACCTTTGGAGGACTCCTGTTGTGCTTTTCTTATAAAGCTCTCCCTTATGGACTTTATAGGCTTTGGATCGCCGTACTATGCAGCGAGCCTCATTTTGGTCTTCGGGGAGTTCCTGCCTAGTTATGTAGGCTAGGAATGGCTCCATCCACGGGGCAATAATCGCCATTATTTCGTGGGCGGAGGGTGTTATTTCGTTGGCAGAGCCTCCGATTGCGTCAGAGTGTTCGGTGTCAGGCAGTGCGGTTAGGTCCGGATTGTTGTTTCCGGACTCCCCTTCCCACAGTACGGATGGCTTGAACAGCCGCTCCAGGAAGATGTTGGGAGGGACGGCATCGCATTTTGCGCCGAGGCGTGCCAATACGTCCGCCGCCTAGTTATTATCCCGGGCTATATGATGAAATTCGAGCCCTTCGAACCGTGCTGACATTTTTAGGACCGCGTTGCGGTACGCTGCCATTTTCAGATCTTTGGCATCAAAGTCTCCGTTTATTTGGGATATCGCGAGGTTCGAATCCCCGCGCACTTCTAGGCGTTTAATGCCCATGGAGACTGCCATCCGGAGGCCGTGTAGAAGGGCCTCGTACTCGGCTGCATTGTTGGAGTCCGTATACATTATCTGAAGGACGTATTGGACTGTGTCCCTGGTTGGGGACGTCGGGACGATGCCAGCCCCCAGTCCGGCCAACATTTTGGAGCCGTCAAAGTGCATGATCCAATTGGAGTATGCGCCGTTCTCTTTAGGGAGTTCGGCTTCGGTCCACTCGGCAACGAAGTCGGCCAAAACCTGTGACTTAATAGCTCGTCGTGGCTTATAGGTTATGTCAAATGGAAGGAGCTCTATGGACCATTTGGCAATCCGGCCCATCGCGTCGCGGTTGTTTATAATGTCGTTAAGGGGTACTTCGGAGGCTACCGTTATCGAACACTCTTGAAAGTAGTGTCGCAGCTTCCGGGATGCCATGAACACCGCGTATGCTATCTTTTGATAATGTGGGTAGCGGGACTTGCATGGAGTTAGGACAGTGGACACATAGTAAACTGGTTTTTGGAGGGGGAACCTATGTCCGTCCGTTTCTCGTTCGACGACAACTTGATGTGTTGCGGCGATATATAATAGCATTGGTTCGCCCATATTGGGCGCGGCCAGGACCGGATTTGTTGCCAATATGGCTATTATCTCTTCGAGTCCGGCCGTGGCGGCATCTGTCCACTCGAAGTGTTCGGTGCACCGGAGAAGGCGGTAAAGGGGTAACGCCTTTTCTCCCAAACGGGAAATAAAGCGGCTTAGAGCCGCTACGCATCCAGTCAATTTTTGTATTTGTTTGAGGTCTTTTGGAATATCCAATTGTGACAGAGCTCGGATCTTGGCTGGGTTTGCTTCAATTCCTCTACCGGACACAATGAAGCCCAAGAGCTCTCCGGCTGGAACGCCGAAGACGCATTTTTCCGGATTGAGCTTAATGTCGTATTTTCGTAGATTGTCGAATGTGAGTCTCAAGTCGTCTACTAGAGTTTCGACATTCTTGGATTTGACGACCATGTCATCTACATACGCCTCCACTGTTTTGCCGATCTGGTTTGCCAGACATGTCTGAATCATGCGCTGATATGTTGCGCCGCCGTTTTTGAGCCCGAAGGGCATTGTGTTGAAGCAGAATGGGACGTATGGAGTGATGAATGCTGTGGCGTCTTGGTCTGGCTCCGCCATCTTAATTTGGTGGTAGCCAGAGTATGCATCGAGGAAGCACAATGAATCGTGTCCTGCTATGGCGTCGATGATTTGGTCAATGCGAGGGAGGGGGAAGGGATCCTTTGGGCAAGCCTTATTAAGGTCTTTGAAATCGACATATAGGCGCCAAGATTTGTCCTTCTTTGGCACCATCACCAAATTTGCTAGCCAGTCCGGATGTTTTATGTCTCTGATGAATCCGATTTCCAAAAGTTTGGCTAGCTCCTCTCCCATGGCCTGTCTCTTGGGTTCGGAAAAACGCCGAAGAGCCTATTTTACTGGCTTGAATCCTTTTAGGATATTTAGGCTGTGCTTGGCCAGCCGACGTGGGATTCCTGGCATGTCTGAAGGGTGCCAGGCAAAAATTTCCCAGTTTTCTCGTAGGAATTCTCGTAGTGCGGCGTCTACACCAGGGTTTAATTGTGCCCCAATGGAGGCCGTCTTTGCAGGGTCCGTTGGGTGGACTTGGAATTTGACTATTTCATCCGCTGGTTTGAAAGAGGTGGACTTGGATCTTTTATCAAGTATCACATCGTTCCTGTTCACCGTGGAGCGCATCACAGTGAGTTCCTCGGCCGCTAGGGCTTCGGATAGTGCCTCGAGGGCTAGTGCGGCTATCTTGTTTTCGGCGCGGAGTGCTATGTTCGGATCACTAGCGAGAGTGATGATTCCGTTAGGTCCGGGCATTTTAAGCTTCATGTACCCATAATGGGGTATAGCTTGAAAAATTGTGAATGCCTCTCGCCCTAATATAGCATGATATCCGCTGCTGAATGGGGCCACTTGAAATGTGACCTCCTCGGACCTGTAATTGTCCGGTGAGCCGAACACTACGTCCAATGTGATTTTTCCTGTGCAGCATGCTTCCCGGCTAGGGATTATTCCTCTGAAGGTTGTGCTGCTTCGCTTAATGCGGTTCCAGTCTATTTCCATTTTTCGGAGTGTTTCCTCATAGATGAGGTTTAATCCGCTGCCGCCATCCATGAGTACCTTAGTAAGGTGAAAGCCGTCCACTATTGGACTAAGGACCAATGCGGCTGGTGCTCGGGCTGTTCGGAATTTAGGTTCGTCACTGGCATTAAAGGTAATAGCCGTGTCACTCCATGGATTTATTGTTGCTACTTGGTAGACTTCGGCAAGGTTGCGGAGTGTTCGTTTCCGCATGTTATTTGATGCGAAAGTCTCGAAGACTGTTAGTACCGTACTGGTATTGCTAGGCTGGGATTCTGAAGCTAGAAGCTCTTCGCCACTTTTGGCCACCTGCCAAAGTATCCAACATGCTCGAAGGCTATGAGTTGGAGTGGCGTTCTCTGTGCTATGAATTTTGCAAGGTTCGTTGAGCCATCCCTCCAGTACGGTTGCATGCCCTTTAGGGGGGTTTTGTTTTTTGGTATTTAACCCAGGTGCTTGGTGATGATGCACCCTTTTATTTCGGACAAGGGCTGTGTTCGGGGCCAGATTATCCCAAAATTTACTTTCGGTTTTCCAAGCACTCTCCATCGCACAGTACTTTTGTACTATGGTCACCAAGTCAGCAAAGCATGCAATTTCACGACGACTTATGGCGTTTAGGATTCCTTCGTCCGTGCAATTATTGCAGAAAAGTGAGATTGCGTCCTCCTCTCGGTAGTCCTGTATCCTGTCCATAACCAGGAGGAATCTGGCCCAGTAATGATGTACTGTTTCAGCGGGCTCTTGCCGAATTCGGGATAGATCGCTAATGTTTGGGTGGGCGGGTGGGACTAGATCTGGAACCTCGTCCAATCTAAGACTCGAGGGTTTTTGGATGTTATCCAATGAATCCAACCCGCTGCCTGACTTTAATTTCAGGATTTGATCGACATCCGTCCCTCCGCGGGAATCCGGCATGGAGGGGTTGGGAATCTGGACGTAGTTGGTCCTTAACATAGAAGTGGAGTTGCCGCATTGTTCCTCTACCACAGCGACATGGTGGGTAGCCTGGGGAGAGTTGATCTCTCTCAGATCAGTTTTAGGCCCGATCTGATCGTAGTCAGTGGC
The DNA here is from genome assembly GCF_018294505.1 of Triticum aestivum. Taxonomy (NCBI): domain Eukaryota; kingdom Viridiplantae; phylum Streptophyta; class Magnoliopsida; order Poales; family Poaceae; genus Triticum; species Triticum aestivum. The sequence continues at coordinate 474,062,470 of NC_057813.1, read as the reverse complement.
GACTCCCTGGGCGGCGATGCAATCCAAGAGCTCGTTTACAGAGGAGAGCTCGATGGGATCTAGCTGCTCGGCAAGTTCCGAGTTAACACGTAGATTGGTTTCGATGACCCGAGAAGTCATCGTCGGCGCGGCGGCTGAACTGGTGGTCATAAGAAAACCACCTAGCCGAAGAGTCTGGCCAGTGGCCAAGGCTCCCTTGGCGATAGTGTCGTCTTTTAAAGACGAGATGAGGCATCCTTCCTGACGGCGACGGCACAGAGGAACTCTCAATGAAAGCACCAATGTCGGTGTCAAAACCAGCGGATCTCGGGTAGGGGGTCCCGAACTGTGTGTCTAGGCAGATGGTAACAGGAGACAAGGGACACGATGTTTTTACCCAGGTTCGGGCCCTCTCGATGGGGGTAATACCCTACTCCTGCTTGATTAATATTGATGATATGGGTAGTACAAGAGTAGATCTACCACGAGATCAGAGAGGCTAAACCCTAGAAGCTAGCCTATGGTATGATTGTTGTTCGTCCTACAGACTAAAACCCTTCGGTTTATATAGACACCGAATAGGGTTAGGGTTACACAGAGTCGGTTACAATGGTAGGAAATCTACATATCCGTATCGCCAAGCTTGCCTTCCATGCCAAGGAAAGTCCTATCCGGACACGGGACAAAGTCTTCAATCTTGTATCTTCATAGTCCAGGAGTCCGGCCAAAGATGATAGTTTGGCCATCGGGACACCCCCTAGTCCAGGACTCCCTCAGCGAGCAAGGCCCAGATTCAACCACCGGTGGGAAGAAACTGTTGAGGCTCCTCGACATGTCATCCTTGGTGCCTCACCAGCTTCGGGGACTACTGTCGGAGTAATGGGCCACGGGTAGGCTAACCCGGGCCCCTGAACCTTTCGAGACATCGGGGCAGGCTGCGCCCCTCAAGACCCCAGGACGAAGAGCCGCTGTCGGTGTCAAAACCGGCGGATCTCGGGTAGGGGGTCCCGAACTGTGCGTCTAGGCGGATGGTAACATGAGACAAGGGACACGATGTTTTTACCCAGGTTCGGGCCCTCTCGATGGAGGTAAAACCCTACTCCTGCTTGATTGATATTGATGATATGGGTAGTACAAGAGTGGATCTACCACGAGATCAAAGAGGCTAAACCCTAGAAGCTAGCCTATGGTATGATTGTTGTAATGGTTGTTCGTCGTATGGACTAAAACCCTCTGGTTTATATAGACGCCGGAGAGGGCTAGGGTTACACAGAGTCGGTTACAATGGTAGGAGATCTACATATCCGTATTGCCAAGCTTGCCTTCCACGCCAAGGAAAGTCCCATCCGGACACGGGACGAAGTCCTCAATCTTGTATCTTTGTAGTCTTGGAGTCCGGCCGTTGATGATAGTTCGGCTATCCGGACACCCCCTAGTCCAGGACTCCCTCAGTAGCCCCTAAACCAGGCTTCAATGACGATGAGTCCGGCGCGCATATTGTCTTCAGCATTGCAAGGCGGGTTCCTCCTCCGAATAATTCATAGAAGATTACGAACACCAGGATAGTGTCCGGCTCTGCAAAATAAATTCCACATACCACCATAGAGAGAATAATATGTACACAAGTTCAATCTGCTGATGTATTTGGTGGTGTGACGTCACACCACTACCAAGCCTTTACTTGAATCGTTTTTATCATACCACCTCAGCGCGTTTAGCGAAGCGGTTTCCTTGGCACGTCTTGTCGAAGCAGAGATCATGTTCCCCTTATTCCGCGATTCCCATCAATACGGACGTGGGTAACCCAACCGTGCCATTGATTGTGGCGCTTGGGAGATAAGCGAGTTTTAGCAGGCCGGTGGGGACGCATAGTCTTCGTCCGCCCATATATAAGGGGATAAGGATCCACCTTTTTTCCTACGCCTTCGTCCTCCTTTGCTTATCCATCTCCGCGCACTCGAGCTCCAGCGCCCAAGTCCGCACATCTCACCTCAACCTTCTCCAGCCGTGTCCGGAGCAGGAGGCAAGTGGATGGCCTCCTCCATTACGGAGGGGCACATCGAGAAGCTGCGTGGCGCCGGATACCTGTCCAGCGACATCGCGCACCGGCTGCCCGACGAGGGGCAGCTCATCCCCACCCCCAGGCCCCATGAGAGGGTCGTATTTCTTCCCCACTTCCTCCGCGGACTGGGCTTCCCACTTCACCCCTTCGTCCGGGGGCTCATGTACTACTACGGCCTGGACTTCCACGATCTGGCGCCAAACTTCATCCTCAACATCTCGGCGTTTATCGTCGTGTGCGAGGCCTTCCTCTGCATCCAGCCCCACTTCGGCTTGTGGCTAAAGACCTTCAATGTCAAGCCGAAGGTGGTGAAGGGCGTCCAAGCGGAGTGCGGAGGCGCCATGGTGGGCAAAATGCCCAACATCACTTGGCTTGAGGGTGCCTTCATGGAATCCATCAAAGGGTGGCAATCGGGGTGATTCTACATCACCGAGCCGCGTGACCCTAAATGGGCAGCGGCCCCCGAGTTCAGATCTGGTATCCCCATGCAGCTCACCTCCTCGAAAGAGAAGGGCTTGCTATGGGGTAGTTCGGAGGAGCTGACCGGACTCTAGTCCTGTCTCTAGACCCTGGTGAACAAGAAGCTTAAGCTTGTCAACATGATCCAGGTCATGCTCGTCCGCCGGATTCTCCCCTGCCAGCGACGGGCCTTCAATTTGTGGGAGTTTGATCCGGCACAACACCGGTCCTTGAGCGGGCTCTTCGACACGACGTATGAAGCTGCCTGGAGGGTGCTGTTCAAGGGCGGAGAAGCCCCCGCATCCGCAACTGAAGATCGCGGATTCAGCTTGCAGTGTCTAGCTGGCGAGGTAAGCTACTTTATCCTTTATGGGACATTCGTCTTTCATAGTTTGACTCTATGCGGGATCTAAACTCCCAATGCCTTTAACAGGACTGGCGGAAGACGTCCGGACAGGTTAACTGTCTGGCTCCCCTTCCAGAAGACCCAGCGGACACCCGTTTGACGGGGCTGCTGGTCCCGACACTTTACGTGGTGCCGGAGAAGAAGGCCAAGAAGAAGGCCACGGGAACCCGAAGGAGTTCCCGGCGCCAGGTGGTATCGGACTCATCGTCCGATGACTCCGAGGCGGACTCCTCCCCGAGGAGGAGGAGAAAGAGGCCTCTCCCCAGCGGGGGAGAGAAGAAGAGGAAGGCCTCCCCAACGAGGGGCCGAAGGGTCCAAGAAGGAAGGACCCTTCCTCCGGACTGCTCCGCCAACGCCGACGACGGCGACGAGGAGTGGCCCTCAAGGGCCAAGCCCCTGGCAAGATCGTAAGTATCCGGATTCCTGGATGATTTATAATTTTTCTTTTTGCCACGGTGTCTTTCTAATGCCGCATACAACCTGTAGTCCGGCCAAGGACGATCTTCCCGCTTCGTCGAGCGGGTCCTTGGCACGTCGGATATGGATTCCCTTCCGACCGCCTCCACCCCTCGTGACGCTGACGACGCCGAGGTGGGATCCCAGGAGGGGACCCACCAGGAGGAGGAGGCTCCGGAGGTGCCGCAAGGCAACCTCCCGGACTTCGCGCCGGACTCTGCACCGGAACCTGCAGTGGTTCCGGAGTCCGGCAGGCGGCCCCTTCGTAAGAAGGGCAAGACTGTGACACCGGCGGCCTCCGTCCAACCGGAGGCGCCGGATAACTTGTTGGAGGCGCTCAACGGCGCTTCCATCGAAGAAGAACACCGCACTGTCATGAGTGCGGTGATTCAGAAGGTTCAGCTCGCCAAGAGCGGGCTGACCGAAGCCTGCAGCAGCCTTCTAACAGGCTTTGAGGTAAGAATTTTAAGATATGTAATATAATACCGCATAGACAGTAGCCCCTGATGCTCGGTTCGGTGTTCGGAAAGAAAAGCCGGACTGAGGATCTAAAAAGATATACGCAGGAGTCTAAAAAATATGTCAATATGCGAATGCAGGCTGCGCTGCTGACCTCTGCCGCACTGACTGCGGAGGTCAATGCATTGAAGAAGAGCCTCGAGCGGTCCGAGAACGAGCTCGGCCTTGCCAAGAAGCAGCTCGAGGACAGGGAAGGTAAGCAATACCTTATCAAAAGAAATACCTTATAGAAAGGATTTGGTTGCAAAAAATGACAGGAATAACGTGGGTATTGTAGGGGCCACGAGCGAGGTAGCGACCCTGAAGGAAGCGGTGTCCGCGGCCGAAAGCAAAGCGGCCCGCGAAGCGCACCGAGTGAGAGAAGTAGGAGGAGCGGGTGGCGGAGGTACGGCAAGAGCTCCAGGCTCTCATGAAAAAACACGAGAGTTTGGAGCGTGACTCGAAGACTCGAGAGTCCGAGCTCGCCTTGGCTCTTGAGAGTGTCAAAGCCACTAAGGCCGAAGCCCAAAAAGCCCTCCAAGAAATTGAATCATTAAAGAAGATAGCGGCGGGTAAGGCATTCTTCATGCAAAGCAAGCATGTGAATGTGAATTACCTATTACTTACCCGAATTCGGAGCTCTCCAGGAGCATTCGCAGATCTGCCTCGTAGTGTGTCTGATGCTGCCGCATTCTACCGCGCCAAGGAGGGGAGCTCGACGGAGAAGGTGTTCTGGTCTCAGTATGCTGAGGCCGGACATCCGGTGCCCCTTAGCGACCAGCTGAAGCAGCTGGTCGAGCTCCACAAGGTCAGCCGAACAGGCCATGAAGGGCCTTATAGTTCGGCTGTGGCCCATTGGAGGCCATGCCTGGGAGCTACTTCGGCTGGTGCGGCGGCTGGTGGATGCCTGTCCTGGGTTGAAGTCATCAAGCGCTCCGTCTGCATTGAAGGTGCCCGTCGGGCCCTTGCCCGTGCTAAAGTGCACTGGGGCAGCTGGATGCGTGAGAAGCTTCTGACGGACGCGCCACCGAAGGGCAAGGAGCATCGCACGCCCGAAATGTATTATAGAGGGGTCCTGAAGGGTGCCCGCATGATTGCGGATGAGTGCTCCAAAGATGTAATATTTGAGTAGAATCGCATTATGTTATCCTGTGCATTGAAAACTGTGTTCATATGTGCTAAGCAACGCGTATTAATTTAAAATATTACCTTCTGTGCGGCCGTTTATCAAATTTGAGAGATGGCAAGTCGTTGGCTTCAGCCCCCATGCCACGAGTGCTGGGGTGTTCGGGATAAACTTGAGCGCTCTTGTTCCCATTGTTGGGTCCATCTAGGGAGGCGCTCAACACAACGAACGAGGCAACCGGACTTATAATGCTTGAACACTCTCACTTAGCCATAAAATTCTATAATTTTAAATTTCGGCGAAGCCCCTAGTGTTCGGAAGACCGAGTTCAGGGTGCTATCCGTGCCTGGGCCGGACAAAGCCGGTTCCTCGCTCTAAGCGGCATAAGTCTTTAGGGACTCAAAAAGACCTCTCGAACAGCGACCAGCTCTCGCCTTATCATGACGGTCAGTTTTAGCTTTCTCCACTGAGGCGCTCGCCCAGCTCAACCGGGGCGCAATCGCAGTGGTTCTCCCAGTGTTACCTTAGCCGATAAAACGGAACGTAAGGTACCAAAACATGGGAGCTGGGCAAACCCAACTATTGACCCAAGACATGATTTGGAGCCGATGCATATAATGCTATAAGTTCGAGGTGCCGCACTTGTGAAAGTGTTCGGACTTGTCACACCATAATGCGGGGAACGTAAGCCCCTGCTGTATTTGGCCGCACCGAAGTGTACAGATGCAAGATGTCATGAATGAACATATATATAAGAAAGAAATGCAATTATAAGCGAAAGGCGATGCATTATTTATTCAAGGAATTCTGCGATGAATGCAGAACGATACAAATAGTGTGGTAAGCAAGGGGTAAGACTATTAAACATGTCCCCCTCCAGGGGTAGGCTGCGGAATGGTGTATGAAAATGGATTTAATGCTCATAATGGAGACCACCTGAATACTCGTCATAGCCTTTCTTCTCCCCTGGCTGTTGCATCGTGTGTTCCGCAGGTCTACTGCTGGACAGGGCCTCTGGTGAATGGAGTCCTATGGGTAAGAAAAAAAATAAAAAGAGCGACACACTTGGGAGCCCCTGGTGTGGTTGAGCCGCACTCTGGGCCTGTCGTGGTCGTGCCCCTCCCCCTATGCCCATGGTATCTCCAGAGCGTAATGATGTACGCGAAGGACTAGTTTTGCAATTATGCAAGGGCTGCGGTTGGGGCCGCATTGCTACACGTGCTCGGAACGTGCCAGGTGGTCTTGTTGTAGGTTACTCCGGGCGCATTTGGCCGTGTCCGGTTGCTTAATGGCCGGACTCGAAAATTGCCTTAAGAGGCTGCTCTGTACTTCTGCCGCGAGAGCCGCTGTGTGTTCCTCCGTTCGGAGGGAGCGTTCAGTGTTTCCGTTGACCGTGATGACTCCTCGAGGGCCTGGCATCTCGAGCTAGAGGTATGCATAATGCGGCACCGCGTTGAACTTTGCAAACGCGGTCCGTCCGAGCAGAGCGTGATAGCCGCTGCGGAACGGGACTATGTCGAAGATTAACTCCTCGCTTCGGAAGTTATCCGGGGATCCGAGGACCACTTCCAGTGTGACTGAGCCTGTACAATTGGCCTCTACACCTGGTATGACGCCTTTGAAGGTCGTCTTTGTAGGTTTAATCCTTGAGGGGTCTATGCCCATCTTGCGCACTGTGTCCTGATAAAGCAGGTTTAGGCTGCTGCCGCCGTCCATCAGGACTCTGGTGAGGTGAAATCCATCGATGATTGGGTCTAAAACCAATGCGGTGAATCCGCCATGGCGGATACTGGTGATGTGGTCCCTTCGATCAAAAGTGATCGGGCAAGAGGACCATGGATTGAACTTCGGGGCGACTGGCTCCATCGCATATACGTCCCTAAGTGCACGCTTCCGCTCCCTCTTGGGTATGTGGGTTGCGTATATCATGTTTACCGTCCGCACTTGTGGGGGGAAACCCTTCTGTCCTCTATTGTTCGGCGGCCGGGTCTCTTCCTCGTCATTGCTATGCAGCCCCTTGTCATTGTTTTCAGCAATTAACTTGCCTGCCTGCTTAAATACCCAACAATCCCTGTTGGTGTGATTAGCTGGCTTTTCGGGGGTGCCATGTATCTGGCAAGAGCGGTCGAGTATTCGGTCCAAATTGGACGGGCCCGGAGTAGTTCTTTTGAATGGCTTTTTCCGCTGACCGGGTTTAGAGCCTCTGAATCCGGCGTTGACTGCCGTATCCTCAGTGTTATCGCCGTTAACGCGGCGTTTGTTTTTGTTTCGACGCGACCTGCCATTGCGGTCCTTGGTATCCGGACTGCCAGAATTTTTGCTGAGGTTGTTACTGCGGGCTAGCCAGCTGTCCTCTCCCGCGCAGAAGCGGGTCATGAGTGATGTGAGGGCTGCCATGGATTTCGGCTTTTCCTGTCCTAGGTGCCGGGCCAGCCACTCGTCGCGGATGTTATGTTTGAAGGCTGCGAGGGCCTCTGCATCCGGACAATCGACAATTTGGTTTTTCTTTGTTAAGAACCATGTCCAGAACTGTCTGGCCGATTCGTCTGGCTGCTGAATTATGTGGCTTAGGTCATCGGCGTCTGGTGGTCGCACATATGTGCCCTGGAAGTTGTCAAGGAATGCGGCTTCCAGGTCCTCCCAACACCCAATTGACTCTGCTGGCAAGCTGTTAAGCCAATGCCGAGCTGGTCCTTTAAGCTTGAGTGGGAGATATTTGATGGCGTGAAGATCGTCACCGCGGGCCATGTGGATATGAAGGAGATAGTCTTCGATCCAAACCGCGGGGTCTGTTGTGCCATCGTAGGATTCAATGTTCACGGGTTTAAACCCTTCAGGGATTTGATGATCCATTACTTCATCTGTGAAGCATAGTGGGTGTGCGGCGCCTCTATATTGGGCTATATCACGACGTAGCTCAAGCGAGCTTTGTCTACTGTGTTCGGCCCGGCCGGAGTTGCTGTATCCGGCGCGACGGTAGTCGTCGCGCATGTGGGGCGCCCACGTGATCCGTAGATCGATCTTGATTGTCTTGCCTTATCCTCCAATATATCTCGCAAGTCCGGAGCGTTCCCCTGTGGCCTTGTGCTTTTCGAGCGATGCCGGGGTACGGTTCTGATGGAGGGCTAAAGGCCTCTCTGTCGTGGCCACGAGGTGGTCGGTCAGCCGTATTGTGCTCTGGTGATGCAGGTTTATATGCCTCCTCCTCTAATCGGGGGAGCAACTTGCGTTTGGGGTAGGTTTTGGAGGGGTGTTCGAGTTCATACTCTTCGGCCGCAAGGACTTCAGTCCATCTGTCGGCTAGTAGGTCTTGATCAGCTCTAAGCTGTTGCTGCTTTTTCTTTAGGCTGTTCGCCGTGTCCATAAGCCTGCGTTTGAAACGCTCTTGTTCGACGGGATCCTCGGGCACGACGAATTCGTTGTCGTCGAGGCTTGCCTCGTCTCCGGAGGGAGGAATGTAATTATCATCCTCTACCTCTTCGTCTGCCGCTCTCTCATGAGGGCTTGCTTCTCCGTCCTCCTGTGCTGAATCTTGCTGGAGGGGGTTGTCTTCGGCACTCTCTGGGGTGTTATTATCCCCGGTGCCGGAATCTCCATTCTTGCTGTGGCGGGATTTAGAGCGGCGCCGCTGACGCCGGCGCTTGGGCTGTTTCTTGGAGGAATCTGCCTCCGCTGCTTCTTCGCCATTCCCATCCTTTGGGATGTCCACCATGTATATGTCGTATGACGAGGTGGTCTTCCAGTGCCCCGTAGGCGCTGGTTCTTGGTCGTCTCCGGCATCGTCGTCCATACCGTCGATGTCTTCGGAGTCGTAGTCTAGCATGTCGGTTAGATCGTCGACAGTGGCTACAAAGTGGGTGGTGGGTGGGCTTTGAATTTCTTCGTCGTCCGCATCCCAACCATCCTGACCGCAATTCGGCCAGGGCTCTCCTGATAGCGAGAGATACTTTAGCGAATTCAGGATGTCGCCAAAAGGTGAGTGTTGAAAGATGTCCGCGGCGGTGAACTCCATGATCGGCGCCCAATCGGATTCGATTGGAGGGGGCGCAGGAGGTTCGGAGTCCGGCGAGGAGTCCGGCACCTCGGAGTCACGAGCTTACAAGGGACAAGCTCAGTATTCGTCTCCATCGCCGTAGAGGTTGCAGCCCCCGAGGCGGTGTCTAGCCACCCATCCTCGATCTGTGCGGTCGGCTCCGAATTAAGGATCGGAGCGGACTCATGTGCGGCCTCCAGGGCACTGTCCGGCAGCAGAGCTAAATCATGCCCATCGAGACAGTGCGGCGCGCTCGGCTGTGGCTCGAATCCATCGAAGATCAAGTCTCCGCGGATGTCAGCCGTGAAGTTTAGGCTTCCAAATCTGACCTGATGGCCAGGGGCGTAGCTTTCGATCTGCTCCAGATGGCCAAGCGAATTGGCCCGCAGTGCAAAGCCGCCGAACACGAAGATCTGTCCAGGGAGAAAAGTCTCACCCTGGACTGCGTCGTTGTTGATGATCGAAGGAGCCATCAAGCCTATCGGTGACGACAGAGAGGAACTCTCAATGAAAGCACCAATGTCGGTGTCAAAACCGGCGGATCTCGGGTAGGGGGTCCCGAACTGTGCGTCTAGGCGGATGGTAACAGGAGACAAGGGACACGATGTTTTTACCCAGGTTCGGGCCCTCTTGATGGAGGTAAAACCCTACTCCTGCTCGATTGATATTGATGATATGGGTAGTACAAGAGTGGATCTACCACGACATCAAAGAGGCTAAATCCTAGAAGCTAGCCTATGGTATGATTGTTGTAATGGTTGTTCGTCGTATGGACTAAAACCCTCCGGTTTATATAGACACCGGAGAGGGCTAGGGTTACACAGAGTCGGTTACAATGGAAGGAGATCTACATATCCGTATTGCCAAGCTTGCCTTCCACACCAAGGAAAGTCCCATCCGGACACGGGACGAAGTCTTCAATCTTGTATATTCATAATCTTGGAGTCCGGCCGATGATGATAGTTCGGCTATCCGGACACCCCCTAGTCCAGGACACCCTCAGCCGCCTTCTAAGAGTCAGTGGCAAGGCAGCTGACTGCCCACTCGCGGCCGAGTCCCGAGGACGACTTCAAGATGAGCCGACTCCTAACTGGCAACTCCCAGAGAAGCCGGCTATGAGGAGTCGGCCCGCGACTCCAACAACCCCATGTCCTCATAAAGGGGGACATGACGGGGAGTGGCCACAGTAAGGACCGCTCCTGCCCCTTTCCAAGGGCAGGCGTGGCCACAGTGCACCGTACCCGCGGAGATCTCCGGCTGGCGCAGCACTGTTGTCATGCCGGCCCTGACGTTAGCCCCAGTGGGCGGAGTCCTGTACCCACGACGGCCTGTCTGTACGACCCAAAGACGGCGGGTCCCACCAATCAGTGGGAGTCTAGAAGACGGCGAGAGCGCCACTAGTCGGACCCATTGGGAGTCGGCCAGCCCCTCCCACGGGCCCCGCACGCCATTAACCAGACAAGACGGGGAGTGGCAATAGTGATCGCCCGTCAGGCGGCGGTACTGTTGCCACGACCCCACGACCAAGACCGCGTCATTGGAAGCACGGCTACAGTAATCCACAGCTGGCAAGACCCGCCCGCGGTGTACAGGCTTGTCTGCCCGTACCGAGCCAGTCGGCGGGGCCCACCAGTCGGCGGGCCCCGGCAGTCGGCGGAGAAGATGGCGGCCAAAGAGACTGACGGCTGGGCCCTGCGCCCAGTCGGATTACAATTGTACCCCTGGGATGTAGGCCTATATAAACCCCCCAGGGCACCCATGCAAAGGGTTCGAAACCATTAGCATTAGAGCAGACCATATAGGAAGGAGAGAGCTAGCCTTGCTTTCCCCTACCTCTAGGAAGCAGCTCAAGGAGCAACCTGGTACACACTTTGCCATAGTGATCATGCGGAGACCCCGCAGAGCAGCAGTAGGGGTGTTATCTCCACGGAGAGCCCTGAAGCTGGGTAAGATTCGCCGGCGTGCATGTCTTCGCCTTGTCCCGTTTCTAGGCACCGGCGATGTTCTACTCGCGCCCACCATGATAAGCCATCCCTTCGCATATGTCGCACCCAACCCTCGACGCTTCCTTATGTGTGGTGGTCAGGATCACGCGATGGTTAACTCCTACCAACCCTTCCCCTAGGAGCATGCATGTAGTACTTTGTTTTGATGACTTGAAGATTTTTGCAATAAGTATATGAGTTCTTTATGACTAATGTTGAGTCCATGGATTATACGCACTCTCACCCTTCCACCATTGCTAGCCTCTCTAGTACCGTGCAACTTTCGTCGGTACCATAAACCCACCATATACGTTCCTCAAAACAGCCACCATACCTACCTATTATGGCATTTCCATAGCCATGCAAAGATATATTGCCATGCAACTTTCCACCATTCTATTTATTATGACACGCTTCATCATTGTCGAATTGCTTAGCATGATCATGTAGTTGACATCGTATTTGTGGCAAAGCCACCGTTCATAATTTTCATACATGTCACTCTTGATTCATTGCATATCTCGGTACACCGCCGGAGGCATTCACATAGAGTCATATTTTGTTCTAAGTATCAAGTGTAATTCTTGAGTTCTAAGTAAATAAAACTGTGATGATCTTCATTATTATTGCATTGTCCCAGTGAGGAAAGGATGATGGAAGCTATGATTCCCTCACAAGTTGGGATGAGTCACCGGACTCTATGAAAAATAAAAGAGGCCAAAGAAGCCCAAATAAAAATAGAGGCCAAAGAAGCCCACCAAAAAAATGAGATAAAAAGAGAGAAGGGACAATGTTACTATCCTCTTTCCACACTTGTGCTTCAAAGTAGCACCCTGATCTTGATGTTAGAGAGTCTCTTCTGTTGTCACTTTCATATACTAGTGGGAATTTTTCATTATAGAACTTGTCTTGTATATTCCAATGATGGGCTTTCTCAAAGTGTCCTAGGGTCTTCGTGAGCAAGCAAGTTGGATGCACACCTAGTTAGTTTCCCTTTGAGCTTTCGTACACTTATAGCTCTAGTGCATCCGTTGCATGGCAATCCCTACTCACTCACATTGATATCTATTGATGGGCATCTCCAGCCCATTGATATGCCTAGTTGATGTGAAACTATCTTCTCCTTTTTGTCTTCTCCACAACCACCATATTCTATTCCACCTATAGTGCTATGTCCATGGCTCACGCTCATGTATTGCATGAAGATTGAAAAAGTTTGAGAATACTAAAGTATGAAACAATTGCTTGGCTGAAACCGGGGTTGTGCATGATTTAAATATTTTGTGTGATGAAGATAGAGCATAGCTAGACTATATGATTTCGTAGGAATAACTTTCTTTAGCCATGTTATTTTGAGAAGACATGATTACTTTGCTAGTATGCTTGAAGTATTGTTATTCTTATGTCAATATTAAACTTTTGTCTTGAATCTTTCGGATCTGAACATTCAAGCCACAATAAAGAAAAATTACATCGAGAATATGGTAGGTAGCATTCCACATCAAAAATTCTGTTTTTATCATTTACCTACTCGAGGACGAGCAGGAATTAAGCCTTCGGATGCTTGATACGTCTCCAACATATCTATAATTTTTGATTGTTCCATGCTATTATATTATCTGTTTTGGATGTTTAATGGGCATTATTATGCACTTTTATATTATTTTTGGGACAAACCTATTAAACGGAGGCTCAGTGCAAATTGTTTTTTTTGCCTATTTCAGTGTTCCGCGGAAAAGGAATATCAAACGGAGTCCAAATGGAATGAAACCTTCGCGAGGATCGTTTTTGGAACAAATGCAATCCAGGAGACTTGGAGTGGACGTCAAGGAAGTAATGAGGCGTCCCCGATATAGGGAGGCGCGCCCAGGGGGCAGTTGCGCCCCCACCCTCGCGGGCCCCTCGTAGCTCCACCGACCTACTTCTTTCGCCTATATATACTCTTATACCCTGAATACCCTGAAAACATCCAGGAGCACCACGAAAAACTTTTTACATCACCACAACCTTCTGTACCCGTGAGTTCCCATCTTGGGGCATTTTCCGGCGCTCCGCCGGAGGGGGAATCGATCACAGAGGGCTTCTACATCAACACCATAGCCTCTCCGATGATGTGTGAGTAGTTTACCACAGACCTTCGGGTCCATAGTTATTAGCTGGATGGCTTATTCTCTCTCTTTGGATCTTAATACAAAGTTCTCCTCGATTCTCTTGGAGATCTATTCGATGTAATACTTTTTGCGGTGTGTTTGTCGAGATCAGATGAATTGTGGGTTTATGATAGAGATTATCTATGAACAATATTTGATTCTTCTCTGAATTCTTATATGCATGATTTAATATCTTTGCAAGTCTCTTCGAATTATCAGTTTGGTTTGGCCTACTAGATTGATCTTTCTTGCAATGGGAGAAGTGCTTAGCCACTACAACAGGACCCCACCTATAGCAACGCATTTATCTGTATCTAGAAGTCCATATATGCGTTGTTAGGGTCTTTACCAACGGTTTGGGATGCGTTGCCTTATCCAATGTTGCTAGTGCATAATACAACGGTTATACTTCCGTTGGTAAAAGGAACGTTGCAAGGCTACAACACATAAAACTGACTTTTACAACACTCATATACATTGGTGGTTAATGTGCAGAAAATCAAATCTCATTGCTTGGGAACAAAGAATTTGCAAGGCTTCAGGTGTTTTACATATAAAATGTGAATAATATTTTATATATTGCTAGCAATTAAATTAATGCTCCACATAATGGTGATAAGAATGTACATCAAGTCAGAAGAAAAAATATACGCATGAGAGGAAGAAATCATATATTGGAAAAAACTGTGAGATTACAATTGTTGATATTATAGGAGGAATAACATCCAAATGTGATTTATAACCTAAATATTCTCTTGACAATGAAACTTAAAACTGAAAGCATCCATCGACATCTCCCTACAACTTAACTAAAACTTAACCGAGGAACGTCGTCTAACAGGAACATCCCTTAAATTGAAAACAACCATCATAACTACAAATGAAAACTGCCATCATCGTCATCATCGTGAACCAGAACATCATCATCATCATTGTAGTATACTTGCCGCACACCCATATAAGCGTCCCTATATCTTTTGAATCTACAAAGAAAATAACAAAATGAATTGTTAATACACAATGCATTGACATGATGCAAATAGTGTTGGGTTGCCCAGCAAATAAGAAATATTACTTCTTACAAAGGGTCATTACTTCCGGAACATTGTTTGGCTGGCTAGATTTCGACTATTACAAAGAAGCGTTGTGATCAGAAAGTATTCCCTTACAACTCAATATACGACTTCAGGTCACGAAACAAACATAATCAAACTTGGAGAAAAATAAGCAGATGTCGTTGTGGCCTAAAAGCAAGACACTAATAACATAGTAGCTACTTAGTTGACTGGTTAAAAGCACAGTACACAATGCTCATATGCAACAGTGCAAGACACATAATAGGAAATTCATCAATTTATGAACCATGACAGCAAGAGTTCATGTGGGTAATTCAACACTTTATAAATCAAAGTGGTGAGATGTCAGTGGTCAGTTTAGCAATGTACAAATCAAAAAGGCAAGAGCATCTAAGAAGAACAACTTGCATTTCCATCTTCACAAACAGTTAAGATATGGAGATCGTATACAGTTACCAGAACCATGACTACGAACACTGCCGTATCTTGGACAAATCTACTCGCAGCTCCAGCCGTCCATGATGTTGGCCTCCATCTCGATAGTGCCTGAACGGATGAGTGCGACGCCTCACATTAAATTACACACAACAATAGGTACACCATTGGCGAGATAGGAGTACATAAAGAGTTGAATAAGAGCAGGAAGGAGGCTGAAAAATGGTTAGAGCTAATGTAAGAAATAAAGGAATAAATAAATAATCACCACAACAGAAATAATCTTAGTTGCAGGTAAAACTCAGTGACGTACTATGAATGTAGAGACTGGCACATTGAAAACCACCGAATGGCATTGGGTATTTCTTTCTTTGGAAACCTGCGCACAAACAAATAGTGAGCCTGTACTTAACATATGACAAACATGATGATTAACAGTGACCCGCTGTCGGTGTATATGTGTGTGTGTGTGTGTGCTTGCTGCAAGCTTTAGTATCTTTATGTTTGCACATGAACATGCATAAATCTCAGGTGTAGGTTGCATCTAAGTGGGGTATTGGGATTCAGTTTAATTTTCACTATGATGTACAGCGGTAGTAGATAAGTAGTTTTTTTAGATTAGTAGATAAGTACTTGGTATAGATGAATCCTCTGTGTTGAGTTAAACCAAGGGCATATATAATAACTGCATGCTATGAGGGGACAATCACATAACCAAATGACAAAGAAAATGTGAAATAAATATCAAAAAAAGAAAATGCGTACTATCGGATGGTGAGTTTTCTAGATGAAGAGGCTAGCAAGACCAAGGAATTTAACTGGGGAGTTGCATAATAGCTTTTCAAACCAAAGGAAGAGAAGGATGTCAGTGTATGGAAATACAATTGGAAAGTAACAGTGTATCACATTTGACGTGTTCATCAAATTGAATGTTTGTTATCCCGTAGCAATGCACGCGTATTTTGCTAGTAATCCAAATTGTGTAGAATAGTAAGTGCATACAACAGAGTATAGTATTTATCAGTGTTCTGAATCATATCAACAGCGTCAAAGCAACATCATAAAAGAAACAATATGCATTATTAATTCATCTTCTCACTAAAGCAAAGGTGTACGTGCTTCCCCCAACAGGTCCATGTCCTCTAGTATTTGAGCTGGACGTGAAAGCCACCATTAACAAGCTACTACCACGACCTAAATAACATGACCATCAGGCTCCTGAAAAGTGTGAAATTGCAACAAAAAACTTTGATTAGTAAATCATCAATATAGAGATCTATAAAGACCGGATCCCTCCTGAAATATTATAACTCTTGTAATAGAATACTTAATATGTGATCCACATATATGAAGTAGTGCTTCTCTACATCAAAAAAATTTAAAGGATTACCGACTAATCTATGAAGGATTGATGAGTTAGCAGCATATAAACTTTTTAAAAAAATTGATGCTCCATTGATTTATTTATCTTGATAAGAAGGCTGATCACAATGTACCTTGTATATTCCAAAGCCAGACCAAGGTCTGAAAATTGTCTTGGTACAAAAGATACCAGCTAAAACACTGCATTAGAGGAACAGAAACATGAGAAAGAACAGGGAGGAAGGGGAACAAGCCTCTAGACTAAAACCTGACTAAATGATGTTCCACGGGAGCTCTGAGTGGTGCTGAAGAAAGGCCTTGAGAGAGCAATCCTTCGATCTACAACACCATAGCTGAATCATCTCCGCAATGGCAAGGCGAGAAGCAAAATGTGGCACTGACAAACTATCAAAGACCCAAGCATTTTGCACTTTCCACAGCTGAACCGCACAGGCAGCAAAAAGCACGAACCCGTGTGGACTAACAGATCTTAGTGTCCGTACAAATTCTAGCAAGGAGTGGGATTCTGTTGCCTGCTGCAAGACCTCAAGCTTACTCCATAGAAAGTGAGCTGGAGCGCATCTCAATATGATGTGATCCACAGTTTCTTCAGGCAGACAAGTATCACAATATGGGTGCTCAATATTCTTCCATTGTTTCCGATGCTCCATTGATATCTCATAATTACTAATTTAATAGAATAGCAATCAGTGCATGAATGTAAATCAACGGAGATCGAAAGTCAATCTGCAGACCTATCAGTGTACGTCAATGAATTGCACAAGGGCCAAACTTTATTAATAGGGATTAGTTGCAACAGAATCGGGGGTGCATACCTAGTCATCTACAGGAGAAGAGAAGAACCGAGGTTAGAGAAAGGGGAAGAGATATAGGACGAAGCCAGGGAAGGGGATTCACTCACGGGCGAGAGGAGGACGACATGGCCACCGGCGCTGGAGCCCACACCCGAAACCCTAGCCATCGGGGGAAGGTCGCGGGTGGGCTTTGGTGGTCGCGAGTGCCGGATCTAGACGCATGGGTGGGCGCCGCGGTGTGAGGGGACCTCAGGATGTGCTTCACGCGATGGCTGGATTCACCGGACGTCGCCTGAATCAGCCGCCGCCGGTAGAGCAACGAGGAGCTGTGTCAAGAGAGAGATGGGATGAGAGGGATGGGTGGGTGGGGGATACGACGGATCCGGTAGCCTCTGGAGCTGCGATGTGGGAGGAGGGGAGGGGAGGGCCGGCGGCGAGGTGGAAGGAGGGTGATGAGGCGGTTGGTGGCGGGGATTTGGGAGAGACCAGGGGCATCGGGGGCTCTGTTTCTCATAAGTCCCGCTCTCCTTTCTTGTGTTTTTTTCTATATGTCCCACGATAGGGTAAGAGCTGCTAATCTGCAACGGATATCTGCAGCCTTTAATTTGTGTATCTATTGTGAATTTTACAACATATAGTTAAAATGTTGTAGAATGTGTGTTGCTTTATAAGGGATATCCTTGTAGTGAGCTTTGGGTTAAATCTTGCGGTGTCCTTTCCCAGTGACTGCAGGGGCAGCAAGGCACGTATTGTATTGTTGCCATCGAGGATAAAAAGATGGGGTTTATATCATATTGCTTGAGTTTATCCCTCTACATCGTGTCATCTTGCCTAATGTGTTACTCTGTTCTTATGAACTTAATACTCTAGATGCAAGCTAGATGGCGGTCGATGTGTGGAGTAATAGTAGTAGATGCAGAATCGTTTCGGTCTACTTGTCACGGACGTGATGCCTATGTTCATGATCATGCGTAGATATTCTCATAACTATGTGCCTTTCTATCAATTGCTTGACAGTAATTTGTTCACCCACCGTAAAATATGCTATCTTGAGAGAAGCCACTAGTGAAACCTATGGCCCTGATGTCTACTATGCAACCTTCTTCTTGTAGGCATTGTTGGGCCTCCAAGTGCAGAGGTTTATAGGACAGTAGCAAATTTCCCTCAAGTGGATGACCTAAGGTTTATCAATCCGTGGGAGGTGTAGGATGAAGATGGTCTCTCTCAAGCAACCCTGCAACCAAATAACAAAGAGTCTCTTGTGTCCCCAACACACCTAATACAATGGTAAATTGTATAGGTGCACTAGTTCGGTGAAGAGATGATGATACAAGTGCAATATGGATGGTAGATATAGGTTTTTGTAATCTGAAAATATAAAAACAGCAAGGTAACTAGTGATAAAAGTGAGCACAAACGATATTGCAATGCGTTGAAACAAGGCCTAGGGTTCATACTTTCACTAGTCCAAGTTCTCTCAACAATAATAACATAATTAGATCATATAACAATCCCTCAACATGCAACAAAGAGTCACTCCAAAGTTACTAATAGCGGAGAACAAACGAAGAGATTATGTTATGGTACGAAACCACCTCAAAGTTATTCTTTCTGATCGATCTATTCAAGAGTCCGTAGTAAAATAACATGAAGCTATTCTTTCCGTTCGATGTATCATAGAGTTCGTACTAGAATAACACCTTAAGACACAAATCAACCAAAACCCTAATGTCACCTAGATACTCCAATGTCACCTGAAGTATCCGTGGGTATGATTATACGATACGCATCACACAATCTCAGATTCATCTATTCAACCAACACAAAGAACTTCAAAGAGTGCCCCAAAGTTTCTACCGGAGAGTCAAGATGAAAACGTGTGCCAACCCCTATGCATAAGTTCACAAACGGAACCCGCAAGTTGGTCACCAAAACATACATCAAGTGGATTACGTGAATATCCCATTGCCACCACAGATAAGCACATGAAAGACATACATCAAGTGTTCTCAAATCCTTAAAGACTCATTCCGATAGGATAATTTCAGGGGGAAAACTCAATCCATTACAAGAGAGTAGAGGGGGAGAAACATCATAAGATCCAACTATAATAGCAAAGCTCGTGATACATCAAGATCGTACCACCTCAAGAACACGAGAGAAAGATCAAACACATAGCTACTGGTACATACCCTCGGCCCCGAGGGTGAACTACTCCCTCCTCGTCATGGAGAGCACCGGGATGATGAAGATGGCCACCGGTGAGGGATCCCCCCTCCGGCAGGGTGCCGGAACAGGGTCTCGATTGGTTTTTGGTGGCTACAAATGCTTGCGGCGGCGGAACTCCTGACCTATTCTGCTCCTCGGTGTTTTTAGGGTATATGGATATATATAGGCGAAAGAAGTCATTAAGGGGAGCCATGAGGGTGGGGGCGCACCCAGGGGCTGAATTCAACTCCAAGTTTCCTGGATCACGTTCGTTCCAAAAATCACGCTCCCGAAGGTTTCATTCCGTTTGGACTCCGTTTGATATTCCTTTTCTACGAAACACTGAAACAAGGGAAAAACAGAAACTGGCACTGGGCTCTGGGTTAATAGGTTAGTCCCAAAAATAATATAAAAGTGTATAATAAAGCCCAAAAACATCCAAAACAGATAATATAATAGCATGAATACTTCATAAATTATAGATACGTTGGAGACGTATCAGCATCCCCAAGCTTAATTCCCGCTCATCCTCGAGTAGGTAAATGATAAAAGAAATAATTTATGAAGTGTGAATGCTAGCACGTGCACAAGTTTGATCAATGATAATGTCAATCACCTTTTCTAGCATCATTATATGTCATAACAGTAGCTCATATCATAAAGCTTCTCATGATCAAGTAACAAACTAATCACATGTTAAAGTACAGATCATAAACCTTCTTGAAAACTAACAAACCGTGTTATTAGTCATCAAACAATTACAATTCATCTTATTTTTAGGAAGAGTCTATGTCAGAGCTTTGATTTAGCAAACTCCACATACTCAACTATCATTTAATCTTTCACAATTGCTAACGCTCACGCGATATTTATGGGTTCAAAGTTTTAATCAGACAAAGAGAAAGATAGGGGCTTATAGATTCGCCTCCCAACCTTTTACCTCAAGGGTAATGTCAACAATAATAGTTCATGATGCCTTACATCCAATTGGATATATATATATATATATATATATATATATATATATCAGAATCTTTCCAACACAATGTGCTTGCCAAAGGATAAAATGTAAAAAGGAAAGGTGAAGATCACCATGACTCTTGCATAAAGTAAAAGATAGGCCCTTCACAGAGGGAAGCAGAGGTTGCCATGCGCTTTTATATTTGGATGCACAAAATCTTAATGCGAGGGAACGCCACTTTATATTGCCACTTGTGATAGGGACCTTTATTATGCAGTCCGTCGCTTTTATTGCTTCCATATCACAAGATCGTATAAAGCTTATTTTCTCCACACTAAAAGATCATACAAATTTACAGAGCAATTTTTATTGCATGCATCGATGACAACTTACTTGAAGGATCTTACTCAATCCAAAGGTAGGTATGGTGGAATCTCATGGCAATACTGGTTTAAGGGATGTTTGGACGCACAAGTAGTATCTCTACTTGGTGCGAAGAATTTGGCTAGCATGAGGGGGAAAGGCAAGCTCAATGTGTTGGGCGATCCATGACAATATACTTTATTTCAGATATAAGAAAACATAACCCATTACATTGTCTTCCTTGTCCAACATCAACCTTTTAGCATATCATATTTTAATGAGTGCTCACAATTACAAAAGATGTCCAAGATAGTATATTTATATGTGAAATCTCTCTTTCTTCAATATTCTTTCATGAATTGTTCAAGTGACCAATACAATGTTTGCTAACCTTCAATAAATTTACCACCTCTCCTTCTTATATGTGAAGTCATTACTCCCCATGGGATAAGCATATGAAACATATATAATTTCACATTTATGACATTCAAATCATTCAACCATTTACTCATAGGATATAAGTGAAGCACATGAGTAAATGACAAACTACTCCAAAAAGATATAAGTGAAGATCAATGAGTAGTTAAATAATTATGTAGCTATGTGAAGACTCTCTCTCATTTAAGAATTTCAGATCTTGGTATTTTATTCAAACAGCAAGCAAAGCTAAATAAAATAAAATGACGCTCCAAGCAAAACACATATCATGTGGTGAATAAAAATATAGCTCCAAGTAAAGTTACCGATGAACGAAGACGAAAGAGGGGATGCCCCGGCTTAGGCTCTTGGTTGTCCTTGAATATTACCTTGTGGTGCCTTGGGCATCATCAAGCTTAGGCTCTTTCCACTCCTTATTCCATAGTCCATCAAATCTTTACCCAAAACTTGAAAACATCACAACACAAAACTTAACAGAAAATCTTGTGAGCTCCGTTAGCGAAAGAAAACAAAACGCCACTTCAAGGTACTGTAATGAACTCATTCTTTATTTGTATTGGTGTTAAATCTACTGTATTCCAACTTCTATATGGTTTATAAACTATTTTACTAGCCATAGATTCATCAAAATAAGAAAACAACACATAGAAAACAGAATCTGTCAAAAACATAACAGTCTGTAGTAATCTGGAACTAACGCAAACTTTTGGAACTAATAACATTCTACCAAAATAGAAAGAACTAGAAAATTTGTTTATTGATCTACTGCAATTGGAATCAGTATTTTATCACGTTCTGGTGATTTTTAACAATTGTTTTCGTGAAGATAAAGTTTCCGGAATTTTCAGCAAGATAAAATAACTATCATCCAAGAAGATCCTATAGGTCGTACTTGGCACAAACAGTAATTAAAACATAAAACCACATCTAACCAGAGGCTAGATGATTTATTTATTACTAAACAGAACCAAAAATAAAGGAACAAAAATAAAATTGGGTTGCCTCCCAACAAGCGCTAATGTTTAATGCCCCTAGCTAGGCATGATGATTTCAATGATGCTCACCTAAAAGATAAGAATTGAAACATAAAGAGAGCATCATGAAGAATATGACTAGCACATGTAAGTCTAACCCACTTCCTATGCATAGGGATTTTGTGAGGAAACAACTTATGGGAACAATAATCAACTAGTATAGGAAGGCAAAACAAGCATAACTTCAAAACTTTAAGCACATAGAGAGGAAACTTGATATTATTGCAATATGTAGAAGTATATGATCCTATCTCATAATAATTTTCAGTAGCATCATGAATGAATTCAACAATATAACCATCACATAAAGCATTCTTTTCATGATCTACAAGCATAGAATTTTTGCTAATCTCCACATAAGTAAATTTATTCTCATCAATAGTAGTGGGAGCAAACTCAACAAAATAACTATCATGTGAAGCATAATCCAATTGAAAATCAAAATCATGATGACAAGTTTCAAGGTTATCTTTGTTCTTTATAGCATACGTGTCATCACAATAATCATCATAGATAGGAGGCATCCTTTCATCATAATAAATTTGCACATCAAAACTTGGAGGACTAAAAATATCATCTTCATCAAACATAGCATCCCCAAGCTTGTGGCTTTGCATATCATTAGCATCATGGATATTCAAGGAATTCATACTAACAACATTTAATCATCCTCATCATTCAAAGATTTAGTGCCAAACATTTTAATGCATTCTTCTTCTAACACTTTGGCACAATTTTCCTTTCCATCATACTCACGAAAGATATTAAAAAGATGAAGCGTATGAGGCAAACTCAATTCCATTTTTTTGTAATTTTCTGTTATAGACAAAACTAGTGATAAAACAAGAAACAAAAAGATTCGATTGCAAGATCTAAATATATACCTTCAAGCACTCACCTCCCCGGCAACAGCGCCAGAAAAGAGCTTGATGTCTACTACGCAACCTTCTTCTTGTAGACGTTGTTGGGCCTCCAAGTGCAGAGGTTTGTAGGACAGTAGCAAATTTCCCTCAAGTGGATGACCTAAGGTTTATCAATCCATGGGAGGCGTAGGATGAAGATGGTCTCTCTCAAGCAACCCTGCAACCAAATAACAAAGAGTCTCTTGTGTCCCCAACACACCCAATACAATGGTAAATTGTATAGGTGCACTAGTTTCACGAAGAGATGGTGATACAAGTGCAATATGGATGGTAGATATAGGTTTTTATAATCTGAAAATATAAAAACAGCAAGGTAACTAGTGATAAAAGTGAGCACAAACGATATTGCAATGCGTTGAAACAAGGCCTAGGGTTCATACTTTCACTAGTGCAAGTTCTCTCAATAATAATAACATAATTAGATCATATAACAATCCCTCAACATGCAACAAAGAGTCACTCCAAAGTTACTAATAGCGGAGAACAAACGAAGAGATTATGGTAGGGTACGAAACCACCTCAAAGTTATTCTTTCTGATCGATCTATTCAAGAGTCCGTAGTGAAATAACATGAAGCTATTCTTTCGGTTCGATCTATCATAGAGTTCGTACTAGAATAACACCTTAAGACACAAATCAACCAAAACCCTAATGTCACCTAGATACTCCAATGTCACCTCAAGTATCCGTGGGTATGATTATACGATATGCATCACACAATCTCAGATTCATCTATTCAACCAACACCTAGAACTTCAAAGAGTGCCCCAAAGTTTCTACCGGAGAGTCAAGATGAAAACGTGTGCTAACCCCTATGCATAAGTTCACAAACGGAACCCGCAAGTTGATCACCAAAACATACATCAAGTGGATCACGTGAATATCCCATTGTCACCACAGATAAGCACATGCAAGACATACATCAAGTGTTCTCAAATCCTTAAGACTCAATCCGATAGGATAATTTCAAGGGGAAAACTCAATCCATTACAAGAGAGTAGAGGGGGAGAAACATCATAAGATCCAACTATAATAGCAAAGCTCGTGATACATCAAGATTGTACCACCTCAAGAACACGAGAGAGAGATCAAACACATAGCTACTGGTACATACCCTCGGCCCCGAGGGTGAACTACTCCCTCCTCGTCATGGAGAGCACCGGGATGATGAAGATGGCCACCGGTGAGGGATCCCCCCTCCAGCAGGGTGCCGGAATAGGGTCCTGATTGGTTTTTGGTGGCTACAGAGGCTTGCGACGGTGGAACTCCCGATCTATTATGCTCCCCGATGTTTTTAGGGTATATGGATATATATATATATATATATATATATATATATATATATATATATATATATATATAGGCGAAAGAAGTCGGTAAGGGGAGCGACGAGGGGCCCACGAGGGTGGGGGGCGCGCCCAGGGGGGAAGGTGCGCCTCCCTGCCTCGTGGCCACCTCGAAGCTTCCCTGACTTCAACTCCAAGTCTCCTGGATCACGTTCGTTCCAAAAATCACGCTCCCAAAGGTTTCATTCCGTTTGGACTCCTTTTGATATTCCTTTTATGCGAAACACTGAAACAAGGGAAAAACAGAAACTGGCACTGGGCTCTGGGTTAATAGGTTAGTCCGAAAAATAACATAAAAGTGTATAATTAAGCCCATAAACATTCAAAACAGATAATATAATAGCATTTATACTTCATAAATTATAGATACGTTGGAGACGTATCAGGCCCCGGGGTCTATTTTCCATCATATAAGTTTTCGATCTATTTTATTTTGCAATATTTACTTTCCAATCTATACTATAAAAATACCAAAAATATTTATCTTATTATCTGTATCAGATCTCACTTTTGCAAGTGACCGGGAAGGGATTGACAACCCCTTTATTGCGTTGGTTGCAAGGTTCTTAATTGTTTGTGCAGGTACGAGGGATTTGCGTTTAGTCTTTTACTGGATTGATACCTTGTTCTCCAAAACTGAGGGAAATACTTACGGTACTTTGCTGCATCACCCTTTCCTCTTCAAGGGAAAACCAACGTATGCTCAAGAGGTAGCAACGGGCATTTCCGCTAGCTTCCCCTTGTCATCACCGACCTCCTAGAGCCATCTCCCCCTCCGTAAGCCCCCCCGTCAGCGCTCCTCGTCGCGCGCCCACGGGTGAGCAGTGCCGACATGCATTAATGGCGCTTGGCTACTCCTGCACCCTCGACCTCTTCTACTCCGTGAGCTCTGCGGCTCGTCCGCTCCCTCCTTCGTTGCGTTTCCGTGCCTCCCCGTGATCGCTGCGCGTCGCCAGAGCATTGGCCGGACCTCCGCGGCGGCACCCGAGCCCGTGCCCCTCGCCTCGCCTATATAAGGAAGCCACGAGACCCCTCGAGCTCACCATCAGCCTTGCCTCGCTCCACTACCCCTCCCCAACCTCTCAAATGAGCTCGAGAGCCTCTCCTACCCCTCCCATGGCCAAATCCTCGCCGCCGGCCTCTACTTAAATTCGGCCGAACCGAGCCCTCCCTCATCGTTCTGCCACCACCAGAGCCCTCCACGGAGCACCATGCACCTTTCCCCTACCCCATCCCCTCTCCTACGGCGCCGTGGTCGCGAGCCCACTAGCGCCCGTAGCCGTCGTCCGCCCTGCCCCAGGAAGTCATCCCTCCCGTCGTTCCCGACGTCCGTGCACTCCACCGGTGAAGGTGGCCGCAGTCGCCTGGGGTGGTCGCCGGAGTGCGCGGCCTCCTCTATTTGGTCTTGCCTAGTCGAGAGGAGGAACAAGGAACCATGAGGAGAGAGATGAATAAGGTGGGTCCCACCTGAAAGCCTCTAAGCCGCCAGGCCCCGCCTTGCCACGTTGGATAAGTGGAGGCGTATTCCTCGGAATTCGTCTTCCCCACTGGAAAGCTTACTTCTATTCTACTATGGCTCAAAATATGTTTTCTTGTGCAGAAGGCGTATTTCCTCGGAAGGCGCGTTCTGTGTTCAGCCGCCAGGGGCCTGTTTGTAGAACTATTTTTATAGATTGGTCCCTAAACTTCGTCGGGCTATAACTTTTTGCTCGAGACTCCGAATGAGGTGAATCCAAAGCCTACTTCTTCATCTCATCGAGCTCTATCTTTTGGTTCCATTTTCAGTATGGTTTGACACTGCGGAAATGACCATTTTTCCCTTGCCCATAAACAACCCCCTTAGAGAGAGAACTGTTTCCGGCGAATCTTTCCGCAATCATTCCGCACTTCTCCCTGGTGCATTCTTCATCCCTAGGCAATCCACAATCACCAATTGCATGATAGCCAAGCAGTAGCATTGGTTTTCAACTTGAATCTTTTATAACTATATGTTTGTTGTGCTACTGCTGTCATTATTTTGGTTATGCTTATGGATTGGTGATTACCATCATGCTATGTTTTCTTGCACTCAATTATCATGTTCTTCCTGCTAGTATTACTTACATATTGGCCATGCTTGGTAGTAGTACATGTTGGGTTGGTCATGTTCTTCGAGGGATGACTGTCGTCGGTTCCCGAATACTGTTGATATGCATTGTTCCTTTGTTGCTAGTTGGTTAAGTGTTTACTCAGTAATGTTATTGATGTGTTCTTGCGTGGTATTTATTGTTGATGCTAGTGGTCATGTTATGCTATGAGCAGTGTTGTACTTGTGATATCCATGCTTGTCCTTGTGCCATGCTCAGTTGGATACGATTCATTGTTGATATGGTTGATAGTTATGTTATACCCTCATGCTTATGTTTATATCATGCTCATGCATTGTAATTGCGTCATGTCATTTTGTCATGGATCAACATATTGCATTCAAGTTTAACCGGATTAAATTGAACTTGAACAACTGTTGGCTGAGTCGTGGTGCCACCATATCGGGCTGACCAGTTGATACGTCTCCAACGTATCTATAATTTTTTATTGTTCCATGCAATTATATTATCTGTTTTTGATGTTTAATGGGATTTATTATGCACTTTTATTTTATTTTTGGGACTAACCTACTAACCGGAGGCTCAGTGCAAATTGCTGTTTTTTTGCCTATTTTAGTATTTCGCAGAAAAGGAATATCAAACGGAGTCCAAACGAAATGAAACCTTCGGGAGAGTGATTTTTTGAACAAACGCAATCCAGGAGACTTGGAGTGGACGTCAATAAAGAAACAAGGAGGCCACGAGGCAGGGAGGCGTGCCCCCACCGTCGTGTGCCCCTCGTGGCTCACCTGAGTGACTTATTTCACCTATATATACTCGTATACCCCGAAAACATCCAGGAGCACCACGAAACCCTATTTCCACCGCCGCAACCTTCTGTACCTGTGAGATCCCATCTTGGGGCCTTTTCCAGCGCTCTGCCAGAGGGGGAATCAATCACGGAGGGCTTCTTCATCAACACCATAGCCTCTCCGATGATGTGTGAGTAGTTTACCTCAGACCTTCGGGTCCATAGTTATTAGCTAGGTGGCTTCTTCTCTCTCTTTGGGTCTCAATACAAAGTTCTGCTTGATCTTCTTGGAGATCTATTCGATGTAATTCTTTTGGTGGTGTGTTTGTCGAGATCCGATGAATTGTGGGTTTATGATCAAGATTATCTATAAACAATATTTGAATCTCCTCTGAATTCTTTTATGTATGATTTTTTATCTTTGCAAGTCTCTTCGAATTATCAGTTTGGTTTAGCCTACTAGATTGATCTTTCTTGCAATGGGAGAAGTGCTTAGCTTTGGGTTAAATCTTGCGGTGTCCATTCCCAGTGATAGCAGGGGCAGCAAGCCACATATTGTATTGTTGCCATCGAGGATAAAAACATGGGGTTTATAGCATATTGCTTGAGTTTATTCCTCTACATCATGTCGTCTTGCCTGATGTGTTACTCTGTTGTTATGAACTTAATACTCTAGACGCATGCTGGATAGAGGTCGATGTGTGGAGTAATAGTAGTAGATGCAGAATCGTTTCGATCTACTTGTCGCGAAAGTGATGCCTATATACATGATCATGCCTAGGTATTCTCATAACTATGCGCTTTTCTATCAATTGCTCGACAGTAATTTGTTCACCCACCGTAATACTTATGCTATCTTGAGAGAATCCACTAGTGAAACCTATGGCCCCCGGGTCTATTCTCCATCATATAAGTTTCCAATCTATTTTGTTTTGAAATCTTTACTTTTGCTCTCCGAGGGGCCACCTGGTAGTCTCTTGTGGAATGCGAGCGGTCTGCTCGGCTTGCTCTCGTGTGGGTCACTCTAGGCATGAGTGTAATGATTTCGCATGCTCCCATGGATTGGTTTGGAGGCAGAGCTCTCTGCAACAAAACATGAGTATTTCGGAATCTTCAGCTGATCAGGGGAAGGGAGCCGGAGTTATTGGGATAGCTTTCCCTGTCACATCGCCGCCGCCCACATTGCTCCAATCTCCTCTTCTCCCTTCCAAAGAAACCCTCTGCTCCTTGCCGCTACAACCGACCATGGCGAACTTCGAGCTTGATCCGCATTACCTTGTGCCGGCGGGGCATCACATCATTGATGGTGGGGATCGGCATCTCCCACGCACCTTCTTCATGCCTGCTGCTTGTCCGCCTCGTCGCCATGAAGATTACATGGTTGCTGAGGCATGCCTGCTCCTGAGGGGCCTCTCGGGCCCGTCAGAGAGGAAGTTGTTCAGTTTCTTCAGAACAGAGGTACCCTTGTCCGCTCTGCTCAGCCATGGTTCCATGGGGTTGGCTTATTCCAGGTGCGGGATGCGTCTGTCAGATATACTTTGATTCGGCATCCACCTTTTGCTCTGGGCAATGATCGGTTTGTTAGATTCATGAAGCATGATGAGGGAGAGAATTTCAAGGGAAATCATGGTTTTCGCAAGGGCTGGATCATGTTTGTTGGGTTCCTCTAGATTACCGCACCACAGAGTATATTTCGCAAGCAGTAGGTACTTTTGGGAAATTTCACTCTTGGGATAGTGAAGATCCATACCTAGTCCATACTTTGGTTGAGGCAAGCTTTCCTGATACGCCTCTAGTGCCAAGAGATGTTGTCTTTGGAGATTATGCTGAATGGGGGGGGGGGGGCTCAGGTTTGTTGGACGGCTGCGTGTTATGTGCTTGGGGCAAACTTTGCTGATCAAATGCCCAATGATGAGGATCCAGTGCCATTGGATGGTAACTCTCATCCAATGCCTGGTCATTTAATTCCTGATAACATACCATTTGTTCTTCCTCCCTACCCAATGCTAGGGTGGAATGATGCACCTCTTGCCCCACCTGCGCCTCCTGATAACACTGTGGATGTTGACTGGGAGAATGCTCACTGGGGGACAACGATGAGGAGAATGACCATCCCCCGCAGCCCGCTGTGCCAGAACAGGATCAAATCTCCATTGTCATTGATCAACCTGAGGGCTCTGGGTCTGTTGAGCAACATATTCAGGTGAATGAGCAGCAGCATCAACCTATGCCTGAACAACTATTTCAGGTTCAAGATCATCCTGCAGCTATGGAAAATCCTTTGGCTATTGTCCCCTATCAGCCACCTGTCATTCAGCACCATCAGATCTTCATTGGGATGGCCAGGATTGTGGTTGGACCTCCTCTTCCACTTGAGATGATTTGGAAGCGATATTTTGAAAATTTGATGTCTGATTTTTCAGTTAAAGATGTGCCCAGGTCTATCTTCTTTAAGCCCCTGTGTACAGTCACCTATTCCTAGCGCAAGTGGTCAATGGCTTTTGATGATTCATAGAGGATGTCTTTGTTGGTGCCAAGGTTGCTTAGTACTCTACCTCACAGTAAATCTATTGTGACTACACGCCCAGTTGCCAGATCCTTGTTTGGAGATTTATCAGATGATGTGTTATCTGGTTCTAGTAATGGTCTCTCTGCAAATGCCATGGCTGGAGTGAATGTGTCTAAAGCTATGATAGCTAGTGATTTAGTGTCTGAGGCTGTGGAGTCCAGTGGCTTGGAGGAAACTTCTTCACCTGTGGTTTTTGCAGCGGAGTCGAAGAACCGGCAGAAGAATCAGCATGGCAGATGGAAGGTATCTGCTCCCTTGGTGGACACTTCGGTGAGAAGGTGTACAAGAAGCACGACAAAGCTGGATGGTTTCAAACCAGTCATCTTTGAGAAACTTTCACTTCAGCCTGCCAAAAGACGCCCTTGTTCCAAGCCCATTCAAGAGAAGGCTCGGCCCAATTCTGAAGATGCTGCTGGCATGGACAAGTCTGAAGGTACGGGCAATGACAAGTCGGAAGATGTTCCTCCACAGACGCCTATCTCGGTGTTGCAAGCAATCGGAGCTGAGCTGGAAATTGACCCCAAGTAGCTTTCTCGGGAGAAGCTTATGGCTAATCCCAAGGACTCCTCCTCTTATAGTGCTTAATGTTAATGTTTAAAGTTTTATCTAGGTGTAGCGAGCCTGTTAAATTTGCTTTCTTTTATGTCGTTACTGAACTTATGCAGTTTGGTCGAGACTTGGCACTTTTGATCTGTTATGTCTTGGGTTGTATGGCACTGGGTGTCATACTGTTTCTGCTGCGCTATTATATGTTATTTTATGAATCGAATGTCAATGCGTAACTGGAAGGTTCTGTGTTGGAATGTCC
Organism: Triticum aestivum; assembly: GCF_018294505.1. Classification (NCBI taxonomy): domain Eukaryota; kingdom Viridiplantae; phylum Streptophyta; class Magnoliopsida; order Poales; family Poaceae; genus Triticum; species Triticum aestivum. The sequence continues at coordinate 474,032,101 of NC_057813.1, read as the reverse complement.
GTGGATTGAACTCTGAAACAAGGCAGTGTGCGGTTAGACAGAAAGTGACTGAAAGTCAGTGTGCAGTTGTATGCCTGCAGGAAACTAAGCTCTTGAATTGCCCTCGTAATTTAATTAAGAGCATTTGTCCTATGGGTTTTGATCAGTTCATTGAATCTCCTGCAAGAGGAGCTTCTGGTGGAATTTTGACTGTGTGGCATTCATATTTTTTCTTAGGTACTTTAATAGAAGTTAAACCCTTGTGATTAGTTTTAAATCTATGCATAATGATGATCAATGGTATCTGGTGAATGTTTATGGGCCTTGCCATGGTGTTTTAAGGGATGAGTTTGTTAATTGGCTCTACAATCTAAAAGTAGAACTTGAGCAGAATTAGATGCTGTTGGGAGATTTTAATTTCATAAGATCTTTGGATAATCGAAATCTTCCTGGTGGTGATGTCAATGATATCTTCATCTTCAACGAGATCATAGGTCATTTGGGTCTATTGGAACTGCCACCCAAGGGGAGAAGATTTACATGGTCTAACATGCAGGATTTTCCCACTCCTTGAACAATTGGATTGGTTTTTTACCTCTGCCAGTTGGATTAGTCAGTACCATAATACACAAGTCACACCACTTGCTAAACTGCCTCAGATCATGTTCCTTGTGTAGTTTCAATCTGCACCACCATCCCAAAGGCTCACATCTTCAGATTTGAAAATTATTGGGTACATCAACCTGGCTTTATGCAGTGTGTTCAGGAGGTTTGGCAAAAACATTCCCATAAAACTCATATATAAGCAATTATAATGGAAAAATTAAAGTCATTGAGGTTTGCACTTAGGAAATGGCAGAAGGGTTTGTGACATATTAAAACACTAATTGAGAAGTGCAACTGTGTGATTCTATGGTTAGATAATTTGGAAGACTTCAGGTCCTTGTTCAGAACTGAATCCAATTTCAGGAAATTGGTGAAGATGCATCATGAACATCTTCTACATTTGCAGTTTTTATATTGGAAGAAAAGATGCACTATTAGATATATCAAAGTTGGTGAAGAAAACTCAAAATTCTTCCAAGCCATGGCAACTGAAAGATATAGAAAAATTCAATTGCTAGTCTGCACTTGTCTGATGGAACAGTTTCTTCAGACCATGGAATGATTGCCAAGGAATTTCCGGAGATTTTTAAGAGCAGAATGGGAACTGCCAAGCCAATTTTGATGGGCAATGACATTCTCTCTCTTATTCCTCGGGTGCAGGGACTGGAAGTGCTCACAAAGCCCTTTGAAGTTAAAGAAATTGAACATGTTATTAGGGATTTGCCGACTGACAAGGCTCCGGGACCTGATGGCTTTAATGGCCTTTTTATGAAGAAGTGTTGGTCGATCATTTCTAGTGATTTCATTACACTGGTGAATGAGTTCCATGCTGGAACTGCTCAGTTGGAAAATCTCAATGCGGCCTTCATTACATTGATCCCTAAGAAGTTATCCCCTGAGACTACTGGAGATTTTAGACCAATTTCTTTGACAAGTGTGGGGTTGAAATTCCTCACTAAGCTAGCTGCTAACAGGTTTCAGGATGAAATCACCAAATGTGTACATAAGAATCAATATGGCTTTATTAAGTCAAGAACAATTCAGGATTGTATTGCCTGGACCTTTGAGTACATCCATCAGTGCAACCAGTCAAAAAAGCCAATCATGTTACTCAAGCTCGATTTTGAAAAAGCATTTGATTCTGTTCAGCATGAGGCAATTATAAAAATCATGGTGGCAAAGGGTTTTGATAACAAATGGATCTCCTGGATTCAATAGTTGTTGTCATCTGCAACTTCCTCAATCTTACTCAATGGTGTACCAGGAAAGCATTTCAAGTGCAAGTGTGGTGTAAAGCAAGGTGATCCTATCTCACCATTGTTGTTTGTGATTGCTGCTGATCTGTTGTAGACTATGATTAATGATCATCTGAATCATGGACTTCTTTCTTTGCCTCTGGCAACTCATGACCCTGACTATCCAGTGGTACAGTATACAGATGATACTTTGCTTTTTGTGTCTGCTGATTCAGCTCAGTTGGAGGTGCTTAAAATAGTTTTGAATTCTTTCTCTTTGGCAACTGGATTGCAGATCAACTTTCACAAATCCTCAATGTACCCCATTAATGTGGAAGCCAATGTGGCCAATGCTCTTGCTGCACAATTTGGGTGTCGGTTCGGTGTAATGCCTTTCACATACTTAGGGTTGCCAGTGGGAACAACTAGGCCCAAAATTGTGGATTTACTACCTCTAGTTGACTGTATGGAAAGAAGGTTAACTGCTAGCTCCTGGTTTCTGCCGCAAGGTAGCAGGCTGTAGTTGGTAAACTCTATTATATCTTCATTTCCCATATATTTCCTTTGTAGTTTGTCTATACCACAGGGAATACTGAAGCAAGTGGAAAGAATTCAGAGGCAATGTCTGTGGAGAAAATATGGTCAGGAGAAGGGGCATTCTTTGGCTGCATGGCCTCTGGTCTGTAGGCCTAAGCTTAAGGGTGGGCTTGGAATACTCAATCTGGGTCTACAAAATGAGGCTTTGCTTCTGAAATTTCTCAACAAATTTTATAATGAAGTAGATGTACCTTGGGTTCATTTGATTTGGGACTCTTATTATTTTCAGAGAGTTCCTCATGACACTACTTTGTGTGGCTATTTTTGGTGGAGAGATATCTGCAAATTAATGGATAAATTTAGGGTTGTTACTTCGGTTACTGTTGGAAGAGGAGATTCTCTGCTTTTCTAGTCCGATTCTTGGGAGATTGATAACTCATGCATCCCTCTCCAGGACAGATTTCCCAGGCTATTTTCTTTCTGCCTACAGAAGAATTCCTCTGTTATGGATGTGTTACATGCTGGTGACTTGCAGAACATGTTTTCTTTACCCTTATCTGAATTGGCTTTTAGGGAGTTCAACTAGATTTCTGACATTTTGACTGGTTTTCCCTGGATTATGATTGTAATGACTCTTGGGCCTGGAGACATGGGAAGAAAGCTGAGTATACAGCAAAGAAGTACTATGATTTTGTTCACCAGCCAATGACTCCCAACCCTATTCTAAGTTGGGTCTGGAAATCTTGTTGTACAATGACAATTAAAATGTTTGCCTGGCTTGTCATTATGGACAGAGTAAACACCAAGGATTTGATTCAGCACAGGCATTGGAGAATTAATGATGGACCTGAATGTGTACTTTGCCCCATGGGAGTGCTTGAGGACAGGAACCATTTATTTTTCCAATGCAACTTTAGCATGAGAGTGTGGAACTATCTTCAAATTTCCTGGCCGAATAGTCAGGACATGGTGCACATTGCGCTTCATGCCAGGAAGGATTTTAATAAACCATTCTTCTTAACAGTGGTCTTCCTTACATGGTGGAATATTTGGGAAGTCAGGAATGACAGAGCCTTTAGGCATATTAGACCAACCTTCAGGTAGTGGAGGAATGGATTTATACATGACATATCTCTCCTAGCACACAGGATCAAGACCAGACATAGAGAAGCTTTGATCAAATGGATTGATTTCCTGCCTCCTTGAGATGTTTCTCAAATGTAATCTTTTCTTTCTTCTTGTTAGCTTCTTGTGCTTAGTCTAGCCTAGATTGTATAGTCTTTCTTTTCTGTTCTTCTCTGTTCTCTTCCTTTCCTTGAGGAACCTTTTGTATATTCTTTTATTACTTTCAATAAAATGTTGTGGGGTGTAAACCCTGCAGTCTCCCAGGTTAAAAAATACCAAAAATATTTATCTCACTTTTGCAAGTGGCCGTGAAGGAATTGACAACCCCTTTATCGCGTTGGTTGCAAGGTTCTTATTTGTTTGTGCAGGTATGAGGGATTTGCGTGTAGTCTCCTACTGGATTGATACCTTGGTTCTAAAAAACTGAGGGAAATACTTACGCTACTTTGCTGCATCACCCTTTCCTCTTCAAGGGAAAACCAACACATGCTCAAGAGGCAGCAAGAAGGATTTATGGCACCGTTGCCGGGGAGTCTACGCACAAGTCAAGACATACCAAGTACCCATCACAAACTCTTATCCCTCACATTACATTATTTGCCATTTGCCTCTCGTTTCCCTCTCCCCCACTTCACCCTTGCCATTTTATTCGCCCTCTTTTTCCATTCGCCTCTTTTTCGCTTGCTTCTTGTGTGCTTGTGTGTTGGATTGTTTGTCACGATGGCTCAAGACAATACTAAATTGTGTGATTTTTCCAATACCAACAACAATGATTTTCTTAGCACTCAGAACCCTCCTTATTGTGTGAAATTAATGCTACCTTGCTGAATCTTGTTATTAAAGATCAATTCTCTGGCCTTCCTACTGAAGATGCCGCTACCCATCTAAACAACTTTGTTGATTTGTGTGATATGCAAAAGAATAAGGATGTGGATAATGACATTGTTAAATTGAAGCTATTTCCGTTTTCGCTTAGAGATCGTGCTAAAACTTGGTTTTCGTCTTTGCCCAAAAATAGTATTGATTCATGGAATAAGTGCAAAGATGCTTTTATCTCTAAGTATTTTCCTCCCGCTAAGATCATCTCTATTAGAAACGATATTATGAATTTTAAGCAACTTGATCATGAACATGTTGTGCAAACTTGGAAGAGGATGAAATTAATGATACGTAATTGCCCTACACATGGTTTGAATTTATGGATGATTATACAAAATTTTATGCCGGATTGAATTTTGCTTCTAGAAATCTTTTAGATTCCACCGCGGGAGGAACTTTTATGGAAATCACTTTATGATAATCTACTAAACTCCTTGATAATATTGTGGTTAATCACTCTCAATGGCACACCGAAAGATCTACTAGTAAAAAAGGTTCATGCGATAGAAGAGATTAATGTTTTGAGTGGAAAGATGGATGAACTTATGAAATTGTTTGCTAATAAGAGTGTTTCTTATGATCCTAATGATATGCCTTTGTCCACATTGATTGAGAATCATAATGAATCTATGGATGTGAATTTTGTTGGTAGGAACAATTTTGGTAACAACGCACATAGAGGAAACTTTAATCCTAGGCCATTCCCTAGTAATTCCTCTAATAATTATGGTAATTCCTACAACAACTCTTATGGAAATGTTAATAAGTTGCCCTCTGATTTTGAGACTATTGTTAAAGAATTTATGATTTCGCAAAGGAATTTCAATGCTTTGCTTGAAGAAAAATTGCTTAAGGTTGATGAGTTGGCTAGGAACGTGGATAGAATTTCTCTTGATGTTGATTCTTTGAAACTTAGATCTATTCCACCTAATCATGATATCAATGAGTCTCACAAAGCCATGAGAATTTCCATTGATGAGTGCAAAGAAAGAACCGCTAGAATGCGTGCTAAAAAAGATTGCTTTGTAAAAGCGTGTTCTTCTAATTTAGAAGGTAATAGGGATGAAGATCTAAAAGTGATTGATGTGTCTCCTATTAAATCTTTGTTTTGCAATATGAATCTTGATAATGATGTTACTAGAGATGAGTCAACTTTAGTTAAAAGGCGTCCCCAATGATTCGAAGTTTTTAGTTCTTGATGCAAAAATTGGTAAAAGTGGGATTGAAGAGGTCAAAACTTTACATAGCAATGAACACACTATTTTGGATTTCAAGGAATTTAATTATGATAATTGCTCTTTGATCGATTGTATTTCCTTGTTGCAATCCGTGCTAAATTCTCCTCATGCTTATAGTCAAAATATAGCTTTTACCAAACATATCGTTGATGCCTTAATGCAATCCTTTGAAGCAAAACTTGAGCAAGAAGTTTCTATCCCTAGAAAACTTTATGATGAGTGGGAACCTACTATAAAAATTAAAATTAAAGATCATGAATGCTATGCTTTGTGTGATTTTGGGTGCTAGTGTTTCCATGATTCCAAAAACTTTGTGTGATGTGTTAGGTTTCCGCGAATTTGATGATTGTTCTCTAAATTTGCATCTTGCAGATTCCACCATTAAGAAACCTATGGGAAGGATTAATGATGTTCTTATTGTCGCAAATAGGAATTATGTGCCCGTAGATTTCATTGTTCTTGATGTAGATTGCAATCCTACATGTCCTATTATTCTTGGTAGACCTTTCCTTAGAACGATTGGTGCAATCATTGATATGAAGGAAGGGAATATTAGCTTCCAATTCCCATTAAGGAAAGGCATGTAAAACTTCCCTAGAAAGAAACTTATGGATTGCATACCAAAGATGATGATACTTAGATCTCTTCTCGCTTTTATGCCTAGCTAGGGGCGTTAAACGATATCGTTTGTTGGGAGGCAACCCAATTTTATTTTTGTTCTTTGCTTTTTGTTCCCGTTTACTCATAAATAAATCATCTAGCCTCTGTTTAGGTTTGGTTTTATGTTTTAATTAGTGTTTGTGCCAAGTAAAACCTATAGGATTTTCTTGGGTGATAGTTAATTTGATCTTGCTGAAAAACAGAAACTTTTGTGCACATGAGAATAATTTTCATAAATCACAGAAACGTGATTTTCAGTTGATTCTTTTTGAATAATATTAATAAACAAATTATCTAGGTTGTCCTATTTTGGTAGAATGTTTTGAGTTACAGAAGTTTGCGTTTGATACAGATTACTACAGACTGTTATGTTTTTGACAGATTCTGTTTTTCGTGTGTTGTTTGCTTATTTTGATGAATCTATGGCTAGTATCAGGGGGTATGAACCATAGAGAAGTTGGAATACAGTAGGTTTAAAACCAATATAAATAAAGAATGAGTTCATTACAGTACCTTAAAGTGGTGGTTTGTTTTATTTTGCTAATGGAGCTCCTGAGATTTTCTGTTGAGTTTTGTGTTGTGAAGTTTTCAAGTTTTGGGTAAATATTCGATGGATTATGGAATAAGGAGTGGCAAGAGCCTAAGCTTGGGGATGCCCAAGGCACCGCAAGGTAAAATTCAAGGACAACCAAAAGCCTAAGCTTGGGGATGCCCCGGAAGGCATCCCCTCTTTCGTCTTCGTCTATCGGTAACTTTACTTGAGGCTATATTTTTATTCACCACATGATATGCGTTTTGCTTGGAGCGTCTTGTATGATTTTAGTCTTTGCTTTTTAGTTTGCCACAATCATCCTTGCTGTACACACCTTTTGGAGAGACACACATGAATCGGAATTTATTAGAATACTCTATGTGCTTCACTTATATCTTTTGAGCTAGATAATTTTGCTCTAATGCTTCGCTTATATCTTTTTAGAGCATGGTGGTGGTTTTATTTTATAGAAATTATTGATCTCTCATGCTTCACTTATATTATTTTGAGTCCTTTAGAACAGCATGGTAATTTTCTTTGGTTATAAAACTAGTCCTAATATGATGAACATCCAAGATAGGTATATTAAAAACTATCATATAAAGTGCATTGAATACTATTAGAAGTTTGATTCTTGATGATTATTTTGAGATATGAGGATGGTGATATTAGAGTCATGCTAGTTTAGTAGTTGTGAATTTGAGGAATACTTGTGTTAGAGTTTGTGATTCCCGTAGCATGCACGTTGGTGAACCGTTATGTGATGAAGTTGGAGCATGATTTATTTATTGATTGTCTTCCTTATGTGTGGAGGTCAGGATCGCGCGATGGTTAACTCCTACCAACCCTTCCCCTAGGAGCATGCGTGTAGTACTTTGTTTTTGATTACTTGTAGATTTTTGCAATAAGTATGTGAGTTCTTTATGACTAATGTTGAGTTCATGGATTATACGCACTCTCACCCTTCCACCATTGCTAGCCTTTCTAGTACCGCGCAAATTTCGCCGGTACCATAAACCCACCATATACCTTCCTCAAAACAGCCACCATACCTACCTATTATGGCATATCCATAGCTATTCCTAGATATATTGCCATGCAACTTTCCACCATTCCGTTTATTATGACACGCTTCATCATTGTCATATTGCTTAGCATGATCATGTAGTTGACATCGTACATGTGGCAAAGCCACCATTCATAATTTTCATACATGCACTACAAAAAAAGACACATCCGTGACATTTTGGGCCGAACGAATTTTTTTCTGTCATACATATGACACTTCTATGACAATAATTGTGACAAAACCTGGTATCATCATAGATGTGGTGGGCTCCTACTTCTATGACAAAAAATCATGACAGAAAATGGGCTTTTCGTCCTGGGCGGGCCGGAGACGCAGCTGCATGACATTCTTTGGGCCGTCCATGACGGAAAAAACCGTGGTAGAAGCGAGGGGGAGGAAAATTTCTGGGAGTTCCCGGTTACGGTGGGAGGTCGGGGGCTGAGCGATGCGTGTTTCTCTCGTACACGTACGCGCATGTGTGCGAGGCGTTGGCTCTAACTGAACCAGAGCGAGGCGTTGGGCTCTAACTGAACCCGAGTGATTGCATTGCAGGCTACGCGTTACTGAACCCGAGCGATTGATCGATGGCTGTTAACTAAACCCGATCAAGCGATTCCTTCGCTACTGCTGCTAACTGAAGCCGATCGATTGGATGAACGGTGAGTGTTGCGGGGGGGGGGTGGATGAACAGTGAGCGGTGGCGTTGCCTCTGGATGAACAGGACCCCGTGGTGTGGAGGGCTGGATGAACAGTAGACGGTGGAGGGGTGCCCATGGAGGGGTGGTTGAACAGGACCCTGTGGTGTAGAGGGCTGGATGAACAGTAGACGGTGGAGGGGTGGTTGAACAGTAGACGGTGGAGTAGCGCGCGGTGGAGGCTGGATGAATAGGAGGCCGTGGAGGCTGGAGGAGGTCGACGGTAGCCCGTGGAGGCTGGAGGAGGTCGACGGTGGAGATGAACAGTATCTCGTGGAGTCCCATTTTGCGGTACGCCACACCCCTCCCGATGAACAGGACCCCCGTTTCGACCGTAGGAGGTCCGTTTCGTACGTTTTGCGGTATGCCACACCCCTCTCGATCAACATGACCCCCGTTTCGACCGTAGGAGGTCCGTTTCGTCCATTTTGCGGTACGCCACACCCCTCCCAATCTACAGGACCCCCGTATCCACCGTAGGAGGTCCGTTTCCTCCGTTTTGCGGTACGCCACACCCCTCCCGATCGACAGGACCCCCGTTTCGACCATAGGAGGTCCGTTTCCTCCGTTTTGCGGTACGCCACACTCCTCCCGATCAACAGGACCCCCGTTTCGACCGTATGAGGTTCGTTTCCTCTGTTTTGCGGTACACCACACCCCTCCCCATGAACACGAGACATTCCATTGCCTCCCCATGAACACGACGCATTCCGTTGCCTCCCCATGAACACGACAACGACGCTGTTTCTCCGTTCCGACCCAGCCATGTACACGAGCCCTCGCCATACGTATGCGCGAGTGGGCGTTCGAGACCCTGCCCGTATGTACGTATGTGGCCGTATTTTCTTTCTTGCACCCTGGCCGCTGTACGTACGTGTACATGCTACGTGCGCACCTCTACTACAACACGTATACGCCTCTACTACGAGTACGTGTGTGCCTCTACATCGACCAGTATATATGTACGTACACGTTCGCGACCAGAATGACAACGCTACGTACGCTTCGACCAGGTGGGTCCCGACTGTCAGGCACTTCCTTGCCTGCGAAGATGTAGCTGGTGGGTCCCAGCAGTCAGGGGGGCGAATCGTTTTGGCTTTTTTTTGCCCAGACGCACTTCCTTGCGTGCGAAGATGTAGCTGGTGGGTCCCAGCAGTCAGGGGGCTGAATCGTTTTTTTTTGCCCGGACGCACTTCCTTGCGTGCGATGGTGTAGCTGGTGGGTCCCAGCAGTCAGGGGGGAACGTTTTTTCGTGAAATACGGTGGCCCGTCCGGAGGGTCCCTGCTGTCAGGTGGAGGAATCATTATTTTCCGCGTAATAAGTAGGCACTTCCTTGCTGCCGCCATGGACCCAGCTGTCAGCCTCTCCACGTACAGTCCACGTCCGATGGAAGTTGTTCCTTGACCATGGTGACCACGCCGCACCGAGAGCACCAGGGCGATGGACGACAGCGAGGCCTAGGAAGGGGACGACGCAGAGCCAGTGAAGACGCGGCAGTGGATGCCCACGTGGAGAGGAGTATGAGGGTTCACTCGTTCGGCTGCGGTGTGAGGCTGCCATCGCCGCAGGGCCTGGCCAGCGATGGGAATAGTAGGGGGCTGTCGGTGTCAAAACCGGCGGATCTCGGGTAGGGGGTCCCGAACTGTGCGTCTAGGCGGATGGTAACAGGAGACAAGGGACACGATGTTTTTACCCAGGTTCGGGCCCTCTCGATGGAGGTAAAACCCTACTCCTGCTTGATTAATATTGATGATATGGGTAGTACAAGAGTAGATCTACCACGAGATCAAGGAGGCTAAACCCTAGAAGCTAGCCTATGGTATGATTGTTGGGTGTCCTACGGACTAAACCCCTCCGGTTTATATAGACACTCGAGAGGGCTAGGGTTACACAGAGTTGGTTACAATGGTAGGAGATCTACATATCCGTATCACCAAGCTTGCCTTCCACGCCAAGGAAAGTCCCTTCCGGACACGGGACGAAGTCTTCAATCTTGTATCTTCATAGTCCGGGAGTTTGGCCGAAGGCATAGTCCGGCTATCCGGACACCCCCTAATCCAGGACTCCCTCAGTAGCCCTAGAACCAGGCTTCAATGACGACGAGTCCGGCGCGCAAATTGTCTTCGGCATTGCAAGGCGGGTTCTCCTCCAAATTCCGTGTACCTGTTAAATAATGTCCGGTTTCTTGTGAATGTAGCGCTCCTTGGCTTCTACGCCCAATAATGGCCATCTTCCACGTGTCAAACGAATATGAAAAGTTTGGGTGTTTTCACATTCACACCCCTAGCCACGTAAATGAGCCGCCTATTTAAAGGGACGAGGATTTAGATCCAAACCACACCTTCTCCCCTCCGTGAGTATTCATCAGAGCGCATCCGACAAAGGTCTATTCCACCATGGCTAGCCGTCGCAACTCCTCTTCTCGCCCTTCCAGTCCTAAGCCTGGAGATTGGGAGAGATGCTCCATCCCGCACAGCGAGCTAGTTACGCTCAAGACCAAGGGATTTCTCCCCCCGGCCTATATAGTCCCGGTTCGAGCCGGGCTTGCCACCTATAATGGTGGAGAGCAAGCGGAGAGAGCCCCCAATCCCTCCAAAGGAGAGCGGGTATGTCTTGTCCCTTATTTAATAAGAGGGCTCGGATTTCCAATTCATCCGTTTCTCCGGGGGCTCCTGGAGTTCTATGGTCTCCATCTGGACAACCTCACGCCTGCCTCCATATTGCATATCGCGGGCTTCGTAGCCCTTTGCGAGCTGTTTTTGGGTGTTGAGGCCCATTTCGCGCTGTGGAAGAGGCTATTCTGCCTGGTGCCCCGTTCTCAGGAGGGGTCAATATATCAAGTGGGCGGAGCCGAAGTGTGGCGCATCGCCGGGACCGGATATTTATCCGGAACCCCAAAGAAGACATCCGAGAATTGGCCTTCGGAATGGTTTTATATAGAGGACGTCCCATTGCCGGATCCTATTTGGATCGGCCTCCCTGAGTTCGACAATGCTCCCCTGAAGAAGCGCCTAAGCTGGCATCCACGGAGCCCTCAGAGGGAAAGTGACAAGGACGTCCTTTACCTGATGGGCCGAATAAGATTATTAGCTCATTCCGGACTAACCATGATCAGAGTCATGGCCGCATGCATCATGCAGGGGGTACATCAGCTTCAATATAGAGGCCACCCTATGTGGGACTACAACGGGGAGGACGACGCCACCCGTCACGACCGTAAGGAGCCAGACTCGGCTGCCGCTCTAATAAAGATCTTGTCCGTTTTGTACAAGGGAGAAGAGGAGGAATTTCTCCGCGTCAACCCTCAGGGTGGATTTACAATGTATAATCCTCCAAGTTGGGTAAGTGGACACTTTTACTTGTCCGTCTGTTTTGTATTCCCATTGTCAAATATATAGTTTAACGACTTCAACGCAGGAACTGCGCCATGCTGTTAAAGAAATAAACAGCCCCCCTCCACAACCCGAGGATCCGGGATGGTCCCTCGACCTGGCCTCCCAAGAGGATCCGGACTTATCTGTGGAGCTAATTGATGGGGTGTTTCATCAATTGAGCAAGGACAACGCCTTGGTGGCCATTACGGCCGATTACCCAGGGCTACTCCCAGCCTCCCAGGTAACTGAGACCGAAACCCCAGCACTTTGAAAAGGGACCCGTCCTCGCGCGTTTTCGATTACCGTATAACAACCGCGTTTTGCAGAGGAGAGTCCTTGAGGCGGGAGGCCGAGCCTGTGGCAACTAGCCAACGAGGGGCCGCAAGGCCCCAGGAGCTGAAAAGAAGTGCGGTCCGGACTGAGACGCCGGCGCAAAGGTATAGCGTGCCGTCTCATCCCCTGGTGTTATTCCTTCAAGGCATATTAACACTCGTTCTCTCTTCAGGACAAAGAGACCTCGCTGGACTATATCCGGAGAGGCTGCCAATCACGCCTCCACCAGCCATGCTCCAAAGCCTGGTCCGAAGGCGGAGGCGAACACGAGGCATGCACCGGACGCTCCTCCAACAGAGGATGCGGACAGGCTGTCTGCCACCAATTCCGAGGTGGAGAGTGCCATGAACCATAGGCGTCGCCGGATAGTTCTTCGCGACGCTTGTTTCTCCCCAGAGGCATTGGATGCCTTCAATTCGGGAGACGCGTACCTCTGTGCCGCTCAAAATGGTCTAGCCAGAGCCACGGAGCAGTATGTGAAAGACATACGGGTGAGAAAATTTGATGGTTATATATATCAGTAGCCCCCGAGACTTGAAACAGTTAGAATGACTGATTTAAGGATCATTTAATATGCAGGTTCTTACAGAGAAGAATACCCAACTGTCCCAGGAGCTAGAAGAGTGCAAAGCCCAACTTGCGGCCGCACTAGCCGCGATAGGGGAGCCCAAGGAGACCCCCTCTGGTAATATATGCTTCAAAAAGATAAGTATTGTGTGAAGTGCGGCGTGTGTGCAAATCTGACAAATGAAATTGCAGATGGCGCCAGATTAGATCCAGAAAAGCAACGACTCCTACGCCAGCTAAAGGCTGGTGAGAGCGTGCTGACAAAGGTGAGGCGGGAGAAGAATGATCTCCAGGATGCCAACACCAAGCTGGGCATTGAACTGAAAGATGTTCATGCCCAGCTGTCGGACTCCGTTAAGGAGAATCAGCGGCGTCGACGCGGCATATTTAGTAAGTGCTTAAACGAACCTTTGAAAAAAAAAGTTCGGCGAGGAAGCCGACTAACAGAGTAATGTTTGTAGGTGTGCTAACAGGTCGTCCTGCAGAGGAGATGCCCGGTTCTACGGGTGACCTTCTTCCCGAGCTCTCGCAACTGCACGAGCGAGTTCGGCAGGTGATGCAAGGTGTTGCCCAGGCCTTGTGGCCATCCATCTCCATGCCCGAAGGCCTTGGAGAGCTTGTAGAGAAGCTGAAGGGAGCGCGGCGGTGCTTTCGATTGTGGAAGATATCGGCCTGCCGTCAAGGCGCTAGGGAGGCCTGGGCCATGGTGAAGACGCGGTACACGAAGGCTGACCTAAACCACATGGCCGAGGTCGGACCTGTGGGGCCCAACGGGAAGGAGATCTCTGTAAGCTTAGTATACGGCCAAGTAGAATTGGCCGCCAAGTATTCCCAGTAGGACTGTAAACTAGACAGCATGTTAGATGGTATTGAAGAGGAATACAATTAGTCAGAATGACTATGTAATGTTAATTGACATGTGTAATGCCTTCTAGCCGGATTGTAGATCGTTTGTCATGGCCGACCTTTTCGCTTCAGTCTCGGGACCCGACGGTCCGGAATGTGTCCGAATACCCATGCAGTTATATAAGAACCGGGTATGCATGGAGACCAGGCGTAGGGGTCATTAGTGCTTGAACAGACAAGTGCCCAACTAGTTATGTTATATTACATGGTTAGTAAGAAACATCTTCCAGGGAGAATAGTTCCATTAGGGGTTCCTTTCCCTGGGAGGCAAGCCCTAAAGTGCATGTCCATGCTGCGAAAAGAGACGCAGGAAAAATCATCTGGGGGCGCATAAATAAATAAGTGAAAAGATCATCTTTAGTTCACCAACCAAATATTCCCTTAAGAACGCTAGCTTTCGGCTTCACCCAGTCTGAGGTACACATCCAGCTGACCCGGCAGTAACAATCATAGAGGTGCTCCCTTTACCCTAGCCGAACAATCGGGGACGTAGGGATAAGCACAGGAGCCAGGCAACCCAGCTTGGCCAAAACTTAAGTCATATCGATGCATATAATGGTGAATAAAGGTACATGCGGAAGTGTGACACATGTGTTGGGCATGAAGCCTGTATAGATAAGCTTCTATTTAAAGAAGCCCCAAGGTTTAATGAGCGCAGATAGCGCATCACTTATTGAGCCTTTAAAGGCTATAAGAGAAGGGAAGGGGAGAAGGAGAGAAATGTAAGAGAGAAAATATAAAAAATGGACAGAGGAAGGAGACGAACACAGAGTCCGGCGCTAGGCATAAAATCTTCGGAGACGGACTGCGTTCCATGGGTTTGGCTCGAGTCGGTTATCCGATGCATCTCGCAGGCGGTACACGCTACCAGTCAGGACTTGGTCAATTCTGAAGGGACCTTCCCACTTGGGCTTGAGTTTGTCCTTTTTCTTGTCCAGCAGGCGTAGAACTAATTCTCCAATGTTGTAAGTTTTGGCCCGTACTTCTCTGCTTTGATATCTTTGAGCCTGCTGTTGATAGAATGTGGAACGGGCTTTTGCCACATCACGCTCCTCCTCCAAGGCGTCCAAACTGTTCTGCCGATCGAGCTCGGCTTCTCTTTCTTCGTACATGTGCACTCAAGGTGAGTCATGAATTATGTCGTAGGGCAAAACTGCCTCTGCGCCATAAACCATGAAGAATGGTGTGTATCCGGTGGTGCGATTCGGCGTGGTCCACAGGCCCCAGAGTACGGAGTCGAGCTCCTCTACCCAGTGCGTATTAGATTCCTTAAGGGACCGCACTAATCTGGGTTTGATGCGGCTCATTTGCACGTTCGACCTGGCCATTAGTTTGTGGGTGATAGACGGAAGCATAATCGAGCTTGACGCCCATGTTTTTGCACCAGAGTTTTACCTCATCGGCCGTAAAGTTCGTGCCGTTATCAGTGATGATGATGTGGGGGACGCCATATAACGGTGTACGACCCCGGATATAAAGTCTATCACCGGTCCGGATTCGGCCGTCTTAACAGGCTTGGCTTCTATCCATTTGGTGAACTTATCCACCATGACCAGTAAGTATTTTTTCTTGTGGGTTCCGCCTTTAAAGGGTCCAACCATGTCAAGCCCCCAGACCGCGAAGGGCCAAGTGATGGGGATAGTTTGGAGGGCGGTGGGTGGCATATGGCTTTGGTTGGCAAAAAGCTGGCAAACCACGCATCGTTGGACTAAGTCCTGAGCGTCTTCCCGGGCCGTCGGCCAATAAAAGCCTGTACGGAAAACCTTGCTTACGAGGGACTGAGCTGCAGCGTGATGACCACCAAGTCCGGCATGAATTTCAGCCAACAGGTTCCACCCTTCCTCTTCGGAGATGCACCTTTGAAGGACTCCGGTAGTGCTTTTCTTATAAAGCTCTCCCTCATGGACTTTATAGGCTTTAGATCGCCGCACTATGCAACGTGCCTCGTTTTGGTCCTCTGGGAGTTCCTGCCTAGTAATGTAGGCTAGGTATGGTTCTGTCCACGGGGCGATGACGGCGATTATGACGTGGGCTGAAGCTGTAATTTCATTGGCAGAGCCTCAATTATATCAGATTGTTCGGTGTCGGGTAGTGCGGTTGGGTCCGGGCTGTTATTGCTAGGTTCCCCTTCCCATACTACGGATGGCTTTAACAACCTTTCCAAGAAGATGTTGGGGGGGACTACATCGCGTTTTGCACCGATGCGTGCCAGGACATCTGCCGCCTGATTATTTTCCCGGGCTATATGGTGAAATTCGAGCCCTTCGAACCGAGCTGACATTTTTAAGACGGCGTTGCAGTAAGCTGCCATTTTTGTATCATTGGCATCGAAGTCTCCATTTATTTGGGATATCGCGAGGTTCAAATCCCCGCGCACCTCTAGGCGTTGAATGCCCATGGATACTGCCATCCGGAGACCATGTGAAAGGGCCTCATATTCGGCTGCATTGTTGGAGTCTGTGTACATAATCTGGAGTACATATTGAACTGTGTCTCCTATGGGGAACGTCAAAACGACGCCAGCCCCTAGACCAGCCAACATTTTGGAGCCGTCGAAATGCATGATCCAGTTTGAATATGTGGCGTACTCTTTAGGGAGTTCGGCCTCCGTCCATTCTGCGACGAAGTCGGCCAAAACTTGCGACTTAATAGCTCGCCGTGGCTTATAAGTTATGTCGAACGGGAGGAGCTTAATGGCCCATTTTGCAATCCGGCCTATCGCATCGCGGTTGTTTATAATATCGTTAAGTGGTACTTCCGAGGCTACTATTATTGAACACTCTTGAAAGTAGTGTTGCAGCTTCTGGGATGCCATGAATACTGCGTACGCAAACTTTTGATAATGCGGGTACCGTGATTTGCACGGAGTGAGGACAATGGACACATAATAGACCGGCTTTTGAAGGGGGAATTTGTGTCCGTTCGTTTCTCGTTCGACGACAAGCACTGCGCTTACAACCTGATGGGTTGCTGCAATGTACAATAGCATTGGTTCGCCGATGTTTGGTGCGGCCAGGAATGGGTTTGTTGCCAATATGGCTTTTATTTCGTCGAGTCCGGCCGTGGCGGCTTCCTTCCACTCGAAGTGTTCGGTGCGCCGAAGGAGGCGGTAGAGGGGTAGTGCCTTTTCTCCCAAGCGGGAGATAAAGCGGCTTAGAGCCGCCACGCATCCAATTAATTTTTGTATTTGTTTGAGGTCCTTTGGGATATCCAATTGTGATAGAGCTCGGATCTTGGCTGGATTTGATTCAATTCCTCTACCGGATAAAATGAAGTGTCGGTGGGAACGACACCTATGGGATCACAGGAATCCCTACTACGGTTGCGGGGCGCGGGGTCGTGAGAAGAGCGGATCAAACAGATAGCACGCAGTTCGTTTATCCAGGTTCGGGCCGCGAGGATGTGTAAAACCCTACTCCTGCTTTGGTGGATTGTATATCTGTGTTCTTGAGCTAGCGGTGGGGCGTGAGGAACTCCAAAAAGCCGAATCCTCTTCCTGGTTGCCTTGGGCCTCCTTTTATAGGGAAAGGGGTCGCCACAGTGGCACACATGAGGTGGAAAGGGTACAGTGATGCGAGGTTATCCCTCACATTACATGACAAGACACATTTAATGCATCTTGCTTAGGTGTCCTCGCTTTATCGGGGACGGGGGAGAGCCCTGTCTTGTCCGTCGCCGCTCCCTCTTGCGTCGACACGCGCCCTGGCCAGCGGTGCCCGCGGTGCCATGTAGGCAGGTAGGCAGCTGAGGTGGCGCAGTGGTGGGTCTCCACGAAGATCCGCATGCCGCCACGCATGTGCCTGCCCATCTGGTTGGGTCGGCAGCTGTATGCGAACGGCGGCAGAGGTCTGATTGGCGTGGGCCTGATGGTGGCCCTACGGGTGTTCAGGGCAAGGGCCTTGTTGCGGCCCCGGCAAGGGTCTTGCCGGGGCCCCCAGCAAGGGTCCTGCCGTGGCGCCTGCTGTCATCCCCGGCAAGGCTCTTGCCGGGGGCCTTGTGGTCCTCCTTGGCTGGGATCCCGTCGAGGATCACCATCTTTTAAAGTGTGTGTCTGATCTTGAATGTCTTCACAAAGATCTGCATGCCACCACGGGGAAGTCTCCCGAATCCTTGCCCCATGGGGGCAGTGGACTCAAGGGTGACTCGCTCCGTAGGTGTGGGGCGAGCTGCCACGGCAAGGGTCTTGCCGGGTTCGCTAGAACTGCCCCCGGCAAGGATCTTGCCGGGGGAGTCCGCTTCGTCCCCTTTTCTCTTTGTGGTCTTGGTCTTGGCGTCGTTCTGCTTCTCTTCAGCTTCGGCCTTACCTTGGCTTACCTCCCTTGCCGTGCTCGGTGTGGCGGCACCCGTGGCTCAGACTGCCCATGCACAGTTATAGGGGTACAAAAAGTGTACCCCCCTTTTTGTACACCGACAGGAGCCCCGAGGCCTGGGCCACACATAAGCACAACGCGTTGTTGGGCTAGGCCCAAAAATGGTGCGCGGGCAGGCAGGGCGGTTTTTACAGCGGTAAGTTTCTTCGCGCGTTGCGCTTCGCATGCTTCCTGCGCGTGGCGCGGCGTGGGGAGGCGTGCGTGATGTGGGCGGCATGCGTGGGGCTGAGCTCTGCATGCATGTGTCACGTCGTAGTAAAGGGGGCGGTTCGCACCTTCCCCATAAACGGAGGGAGGCGTGGAGGCACGACCCATTTACTAAACAGGGCCGAGGCGTGGTCTTCAAGGCGTCCACTCCCCACGATCACGGGGTGGGGAGAGGTCGCCTCACCCGTCGCCTCGGTCCTGCACGCCTGCCACGTGGCTCCCATGCGCTTGGGGTGGCGAATAGTGAGGCGGGTGAGGGAGTCCTGGACTAGGGGGTGTCCGGATAGCCGAACTATCATCATCGACCAGACTCCAAGACTATGAAGATACAAGATTGAAGACTTCGTCCCGTGTCCGGATGGGACTTTCCTTGGCGTGGAAGGAAAGCTTGGCAATACAGATATTTTGATCTCCTACCATTGTAACCGACTCTATGTAACCCTAGCCCTCTCCGGTGTCTATATAAACCAGAGGGTTTTAGTCCGTAGGACGAACAACCATTACAACAATCATACCATAGGCTAGCTTCTAGGGTTTAGCCTCCTTGATCTCGTGGTAGATCCACTCTTGTACTACCCATATCATCAATATCAATCAAGCAGGAGTAGGGTTTTACCTCCATCGAGAGGGCCCGAACCTGGGTAAAAACATCGTGTCCCTTGTCTCCTGTTACCATCCGCCTAGATGCACAGTTCGGGACCCCCTACCCGAGATCCGCCGGTTTTGACACCGACATTGGTGCTTTCATTGAGAGTTCCTCTGTGCTGTCACGATCAGGAAGGATGCCTCTTCCCGTCTTCAAAGACGGTATAATCACCAAAGGAGCCTTGGCCGCCGGCCAAACTATCCGGCTAGGTGGTTTTCTCAGGACCGCCTGTTGGGCCACCGCTTCGACAATGACCTCTCGGGTCATCAAAAGCAATCTTCACGTCAACTCGGAATTCGCCGAGCAGCTGGATCCAATAGAGCTCTCGTCCATAAACGAGCTCTTGGATCGCATCGCCACCCTGGGAGTCACTACAGACTATAATCAGATTGGGCTTAAAACCGATCTGAGAGAGATTAACTCTCCCCAGGTTACCCACCACGTTGCGGTGGTAGAGGAACAACGCGGCGACTCTTCTTCTGTATTGAAAACTAGTTATGTCCGGACTCCCGAACCCTCCATACCGGATTCCCGCGGAGGGACGGACGTCGATCAAGCACTGAACCTAAAGTCAGGCATCGGACCCGACTCGTTGGACAACGTCCAACAATCCAAGTTTCCAAATTCAGAAACTTTTCGGCCCTTGAGCCTCGAGATGGGCATGGTTCTGGACTCAGTTCCGCCCACCCACCCAAACATATGCGATCTATCTCAAATCCGGCAAGAGCCCACTGAAACAGTACATCATTACTGGGACAGATTCCTCCTGGTTATGGACAGGATAAAAGACTGCCGTGAGGAAAACGCAATTTCAATTTTCTGCAATAATTGCACGGACAAGGGAATCTTGAACGCCGTAAGTCGTCGTGAAATTACATGCTTCGCCGACCTAGCGTCCATAGTACGAAAGTACTGTGCGATGGAGAGTTTCCGGAAAACCGAAACTAAGTTTTGGGACAATCCGGCTCCGAATACAACCCCAGTCCGAAACAAAAGGGTGCATCATGCTCAGGCACCAGGTACAAAAACCAAAAAGCAAAAACCCCATAAAGGGTACGGAACCATATTGGAGGGATGGCTCAGCGAACCCTGTAAAATTCATAGTACAGAAGGTGCCACCCCAACACATAGCCTTCGAGCATGTTGGATACTGCAGCAGGTGGCCAAAAGTACTCCAAAAGTACAGAAGGCGCCACCCCAACACATAGCCTTCTAGCCCCGGAGAACCACTCCAACAGTACCAGTACGGTATCGACAGTCTTCGAGACTTCCGCATCAAATAATATGCGGAAATGAACAATCCGCAGCCTCGCCGAAGTCTACCAAGTAGCAACAACAAATCCATGGAGCGACACGGCCATCACCTTGAACGCCAGCGACTAACCTAAATTCCGAACAGCCCGAGCACCAGCCGCATTGGTCCTTAGTCCAATAGTGGACGGCTTTCGTCTTACCAAGGTACTCACGGATGGCGGCAGCGGATTAAACCTCATCTACTAGG
The DNA here is from genome assembly GCF_018294505.1 of Triticum aestivum. Lineage (NCBI taxonomy): Eukaryota > Viridiplantae > Streptophyta > Magnoliopsida > Poales > Poaceae > Triticum > Triticum aestivum. The sequence continues at coordinate 474,011,641 of NC_057813.1, read as the reverse complement.
AAACCCTTCAAAAAATGGAAATAGACTTGAGCCGCATTGAGCGAAGCAGCACAACCTTTAGAGGAATAATCCCTAGCCGGGAAGCACGCTGCACAGGAAAAATCACACTTGATGTGGTGTTCGGCTCGCCGGACAATTACAGGTCCAAAGAGGTCACGTTCCAAGTGGCCCCGTTCAGCAATTGATATCACGCTATATTAGGACGAGAGGCATTCACATTTTTTCAAGCCATACCTCATTACGGGTACATGAAGCTTCAGATGCCCGGGCCCACTGGAATAATCACTCTTGTCAGTGATCCGGACACAGCACTCCACGCCGAAAACAAGACAGCCGCACTAGCCCTAGAGGCACTATCCGAAGCCTTAGCGGCAGAAGAGCTCACGGCGTTGCGCTCCACGGTGAACATGGATGATGTGATACTCGACAAGAGATCCAAGTCCACCTCTTTTAAACCAGCGGACGAAATAGTCAAATTCCAGGTCCATCCAATGGACCCAACAAAGACGGCCTCCATTGGGGCACAGTTAAACCCCGATGTAGATGCCGCACTACGGGAATTCCTTCGAGAGAATTGGGACATATTTGCCTGGCATCCTTCAGATATGCCAGGAATCCCACGCAAATTGGCAGAACACAGCCTAAACACCCTAAAATGATTCAAGCCAGTCAAACAGGCTCTTCGGCGATTTTCCGAACCCAAAAGACAGGCAATGGGAGAGGAGCTAGCCAAATTATTGGAAGCCGGATTCATCAGAGACATCAAACATCCGGACTGGCTAGCGAACCTAGTGATGGTACCAAAGAAGGACAAATCCTGGCGCCTATGTGTCAATTTTATAGACCTCAACAAGGCTTGCCCAAAGGATCCTTTCCCCCTTCCCCGCATCGATCAGATAATCGATTCTACTGCAGGGCACGATTCATTGTGCTTCCTCGACGCATACTCCGGCTACCATCAAATCAAGATGGCGGAGGTGGACCAAGCCGCAATGGCATTCATTACTCCATACGAACCATTCTGCTTCAGCACGATGCCCTTCAGACTCAAAAACGCCGGCGCAACATATCAGCGCATGATTCAGACACGTCTGGCTACCCAGATTGGCAAAACAGTAGAGGCATACGTAGACGACGTGGTCGTCATAACCAAACACGTCGGAACTCTAGTAGACGATTTGAGGCTCACATTCGACAACCTCCGAGCATATTATATTAAGCTGAACCCAGAAAAATGCATTTTCGGCGTACCAGCCGGAAAGCTCCTGGGCTTCATTGTATCTGGTAGAGGAATTGAAGCAAACCCAGCCAAGATATGAGCTCTGTCACAGCTAGATATTCCAAAAGACCTCAAGCAATTACAAAATTTGACTGGATGCGTGGTGGCTCTAAGCCGCTTCATCTCCCGTTTGGGAGAAAAGGCATTACCCCTCTATCGCCTCCTCAGGCGCACCGAACACTTTGAATGGACGGATACAGCCACTGCCAGACTCGAAGAAATAAAAGCCATATTGGCAACAAATCCAGTCCTGGCCGCGCCTAACTTGGGCGAACCAATGTTGTTATATATCGCGGCAACACATCAAGTAGTAAGCGCGGTGCTCGTCGTCGAACGAGAAACAGAAGGGCATAAATTCCCTCTCTAAAAACCAGTGTACTACGTATCCACTGTCTTAACTCCCTCCAAGTCCCGGTACCAACATTATCAAAAGATAGCATACGCGGTGTTCATGGCATCCCGGAAGCTGCGACACTACTTTCAAGAGTGTTCGATAACAGTGGCCTCCGAAGTACCCCTCAACGACATTATAAACAACCGCGACGCGACGGGCAGGATTGCGAAATGGGCCATCGAGCTCTTACCATTCGACATAACCTATAAACCACGGCGAGCTATAAAGTTGCAAGTTTTAGCGGACTTCATCGTTGAATGGACCGAAGCCGAACTCCCTAAAGAGTACGGCACATACTCCAATTGGATTATGCATTTCGACGGCTCCAAAATGTTGGCCGGCTTGGGGGCTGGCGTCGTATTGACATCCCCAACCGGAGACACAATCCAATACGTACTTCAGATAATGTACATGGACTCCAACAACGCAGCTGAATACGAGGCCCTCCTACATGGTCTCCGGATGGCAATCTCCATGGGTATTCAACGCCTAGAGGTGCGCGGGGATTCAAACCTTGCAATATCCCAAGTAAATGGAGACTTTGACGCCAAGGATCCGAAAATGGCAGCCTATCGTAACGCTGTCCTAAAAATGTCAGCTCGGTTCGAAGGACTTGAATTCCACCATGTAGCCCGGGATAATAACCAAGCAGCCGACGTGTTGGCACACATAGGCGCAAAACGCGACGCTGTCCCTCCAAACATCTTCCTAGAGCGGCTCTTTAAGCCATCCGTACGATGGGAAGAGGAGTCCGAAAATAACAACCTTGAAGCAACCGCACCACCCAACACAGAACAATCTGACATAATCGGCGGCTCAGCCGATGAAATAACACCTTCAGCCCACGAAATAATGGCGGTAATTGCCCCGTGGACAGAACCATTCCTAGTCTACTTAATTAGGCAGGAACTTCCCGAAGACCAAAATGAGGCCCGCTGCATAGTTCGGTGATCTAAAGCCTACAAGGTCCATGAGGGAGAACTTTATAAGAAAAGCACAACCGGAGTCCTTCAAAGGTGCATCTCCGAAGAGGAAGGGCGAAACCTTCTGGCTGAAATTCACGCCGGACTAGGCGGACACCACGCTGCAGCCCGGGCCCTTGTAGGCAAGGCCTTCCGTACAGGATTTTATTGGCCAACGGCCCGAGCAGATGCTCAGGACTTAGTCCAACGATGCGTCGGTTGTCAGCTCTTTGCTAATCAGAGCCACATGCCACCCACCGCCCTCAAAACTATACCCATCACCTGGCCGTTCGCGGTCTGGGGGCTTGATATGGTTGGACACCTTAAAGGGGGAACCTACAAGCAAAAGTACCTATTGGTCATGGTGGACAAATTCACCAAATGGATAGAGGCCAAGCCAGTTAAAACGTCCGAATCTGGACCAGTGATAGACTTCATATCCGGGGTAGTACACCGTTATGGCGTCCCCCACAGCATCATCACCGATAACGGCATGAACTTCATGGCCGACGAGGTTAAACTCTGGTGTAAAAATATGGGCATTAAGCTCGACTACGCTTCAGTCTATCATCCTCAAACCAACGGTCAAGTTGAACGAGCAAATGGTCTAATAATGAGGGGCATCAAACCCAGACTAGTGCGGTCCCTTACGGAATCTAACACGCACTAGGTAGAGGAGCTCGACTCCATACTCTGGGGGCTGTGGACCACGCCAAACCGTACTACCGGATTCACACCATTCTTTATGGTATACGGCGCAGAGGCAGTTTTGCCCTGCGACATAATTCATGACTCACCTCGAGTGCGCATGTACGAAGAAAGAGAAGTCGAGTTGGATCCGCAGGATAGCTTGGACGCATTAGAGGAGGAGCGCGACGTGGCAAAGGCTTGTTCCTCATTCTATCAGCAGCATGCTCGAAGATATCAAAGCAGAGAAGTACGGGCTAAAACTTACAATGTTGGTGAACTAGTTCTACGCCTGCCGGACAAGAAAAAGGACAAACTAAAGCCCAAATGGGAAGGTCCCTTCATCATCGACCAAGTCCTGACTGGCGGAGCATACCGTCTGCGAAACGCATCGGACAACCGACTCGAGCCAAACCCATGGAACGCAGCCCGCCTCCGAAGATTCTACGCCTAGCGCCGGACTCAGAGTTCATCTCCTTCCCCCGTCCACATTTTATACTTCAGTTGCCTTTTGTTTCTCTCTTTTATCCCACTTTTTTCATAAAGCCCTTAAGGGCCGATTTGCGCATTGTTTGCACACACTTGATGTGCTACCCGCACTCATTATACCTGGGGGCTTCTTTAACAGAAGCTTACTTATACAGGCTTCATGCCCAACACATGTGTCAAACTTCCGCATGTAACTTTATTCACCATTATATGCATCGATATGACTTAAGTTTTGGCCAAGCTAGGTTGCCTGGCTCTTGTGCTTACCCCTACGTTCCCGATTGTTCGGCTAGGAGGTAAAGGGAGCACCTCTGCGATTGTTACTGCCGGATCAGCCGGATGCGTACCTCAGACTGGGTGAAGCCGAAAGCTAGCGTTCTTAAGGGAATATTCGGTCGGTGACTTGAAAGATGATTTTTTACCTATTTATTTATCGGCCCCCAGATGTTTTCCTGCTCTTTTCGCAGTCCGGACATGCACTTTAGGGCATGCCTCCCAGGGAAAGGAACCCTTAACGGAACTATTCTCCCTGGAAGATGTTTCTTACTAACCATGTAATATAACATAACTAGTTGGGCACTTGTCTGTTCAAGCACTAATGACCCCTACGCCTGGTCGCCATGCATACCCGGTTCTTATATAACCGCATGGGTATTCGGACACATTCCGGACTGTCGGGTCCCGAGACTGAAGCGAAAAGGTCGGCCATGACAAACGATCTACAATCCGGCTAGAAGGCATTTTACATGTCATTTTAAATACATCGTCAAATTGACTGACTGTACTCCTCCTCAATCCCGTCTAACAGGCTGTGTAATTTACAGTCCCGTTGGGAATACTTAGCGGCCAACTCTACTTGGCCGTACACTAAGCTCACAGGGATCTCCTTCCCATCGGGCCCCACAGGTCCAACCTCGGCCATGTGGTTTGGATCTGCCTTCTTGTACCATGTCTTCACCATGGCCCAGGCCTCCCTGGCACCTTGACGGCAGGCCGATATCTTCCATAAACGGAAGCGTTGCCGTGCTCCCTGAAGCTTCTCCGCAAGCTCTCCAAGGCCCTCGAGTAGGGAGACAGACGGCCATAAGGCCTGGACGACGCCACTCATCGCCTGCCGAACACGTTCGAGCAGTTGCACCAGCTCGGGAAGTTGGTTACCCGTTGAACCGGGCATTTCCTCCGTAGGGCGACCTGTGAGCACACCTACAGACATATTTCTGTCAATCGACTTCCTCGCCGAACTCTTCTTTTCAAAAGAGTTTGCTCAAGCACTTACTATAGATGCCGCGACGAAGCCGCTGATTCTCCTTCACGGAGCCAGACAGCTTGGCCCGAACACCTTTTAGCTCTTCTCCAAGCTGGGTGTGGGTGTCTTGGAGCTTGTTCCTCTCCTGCTGCACCTTCATAAGCACCCTCTCACCGGCCTTCAGCTAGCGCAGTAGCTGTTGCTTGTCCGGATCCAGTCCGGCAACATCTTCAATATCATTGTCAGACTTATACGCACGCCGCACACCGCTAATCCTTTTAAAAATAATGTGTTACCGGAGGGGGTCTCCGTGTCTCCTCCTGCGGCAGCTAGTGCGGCCTCAAGTTGGGCCTTGCACTCTTGTAGCTCCTGGGACAATTGGGTATTCTTCTCCGTAAGATCCTGCACATTAAATGATCCTTAAATCAGTTATTTTAACTACTTTCAGTCTCGGGGGCTACTGGCATATACAACTATTATAATCCCTTACCCGTATGTCTTTTACATACTGCTCTGTGTCTCTGGTTAAACCATCTTGAGCGGCACGGAGGTGCGCGTCTCCCGCATTAAAGGCATTCAATGCCTCTGGGGAGAAACACGCGTCACGCAGAACTGTCCGGCGACGTCTATGATTCATGGCGCTCTCCACCTCAGACCTGGTGGTGGACAGCCTGTCGGCATCCTCCGTTGGAGGAGTACCCGGCTCGCGCCTTGCGCTCGCCTCCCCCTCTGGACCAGGTGTTGGAGCCTGGTTGGCGGAGGCTTGGTTGGCAACCTCTCCGGGCACTGTCCGGCGAGCACTCTTTCTCCTGGAAAAGTCATGAGCATTAATACACCTCCTAGGAATCTTTTCCCTAAATAACGGTCGTGAGCTATATCGTTGCGGTGAATTTTCGGTTCGCACCGCACCCCTCTTCCGCCTGCTGGGCCGGACTGACCCTTGTTGGTCAGCCCCCGCGGGTTCGGCTTCCCGCCTTAAAGGCACCTCCCGCGAGACACCATTGTATACGGTGGTCAGAAATACGCAAGGACGAAGTAATGGTGTCAGGACTCCGGTCATAATTACCTGGGAAGCCGGTGATAAGCCGGGGTAGTCAGCCGTAATGGCGACTAGAGCATTGTCCATGCTGAGTTGGTGGAACACCCCGTCGATTAGCTCCACCTTTATGTCCGGATCCTCTCCGGAGGCTGGATCAAGGGATCTTCCCGGATCCTCGGGTTGTGGAGCCAGACTATGAATGCCCTCCACATCCCGACGCAGTTCCTGCGTCGAAATCGTAAAGTAAGGTACTTAACTTTGAAAGCACGGGTCGGATAAATAAAACATCCGCTTACCCAGCTCCGAGGGTTATTCATGGAGAACCCATTCAATGGGCTCGTCTGGAGGAAGTCCTCCTTCTCCCCCTTGTACAAGCCGGATAGGATCTTCACCAGATCTGCAGCCGATCCCGGCCCCTTGCGGCCATGACGGGTGGCGTCATTTTCCCCGTTGAAATCCCACATGGGGTGGCCCCTTGTCAGGACCTCGACTCAATGCCACATCGATCTAGCATGTAACACCTCATATCACTTTGCGGCCTCACGCACGGTATCCCCACGGGTGTCGACTTACCTTTGCCCGGGACCGTTTGCGCCTTTTGGCACACGTATATGATAGTGTCGCTAGCATCCATATGATACGGAGCCCGGGCTGACATGGCTAGTCGTAAACCCAAAGTGGCACAAACTTACAGGGACAGGCATCCATGACCCAGCATCGAACGTGTCGGTCATCAGCGAGTGAATCCAGGCTGTAGCACTAGGCTAGAAGGACTCCGGTGAACCGGGCTGTAGCGGGCTAACAAGACTCCCGATATTCATCGCGTGACATTTCCCCGAAGGGACAGACACAGTAACGAAGAAGGACACATGCCGGCCAGCCTAAGTGTTCCGGAGCAGTAGCAAGCTACCATGGCTCAATGGAAGCACTAGGAGACATTTCCCGGTAAGAGAGGCTACTAAGGATAAACAACTAGATAGTCAGATCCCACACATACCAAGCATTTCAATAACATACACACAATATGCTCGATATGTGCAAATACAACATGGCATCACAACATGACTCTACAACTCAAGTATTTTATTCAACAGGCTCCAAGGAGCGAGATATTACATACATGGGTCTCAAGGCCAACATTCAGAGCAAACAAGTCAAGCACAAGCGGAAGCTTAACATGTCTGAGTATAGACAACTATAAATGAAAAAAGGCTGAAAAGCCTGACTATCTACCAGATCCTGCCGAGGGCACAAGATCGTAGCTGGGGTAACAAGCTAAACATCGAAGTCCATGTGAAACTACTAGCGAGACTGAAGTCTCTCTGCAAAAACATAAAATAGGCAAACGTGAGTAAAAATGTAACCAGCAAGACTTACATCAGAACTAACTACGTATGCATCATTGTCAACAAAGGGGATGGTGGAGTTTAACTGCAGCAAGCCAGCTTTGACTCGGTGGCTAACCTGAACTACGACTGCAAGTAACTCTTTTGAGGTCGCGCACACGAGTCCACATATTCACCTTATCAATACACCACTATGGATCCGCTCCCGTCTCCCTACGAGAGCGCCATCCATAGCACTCACGCTTATCTTGCGCATTTTAGAGTATCCACTTTCACTTGTCTATGAACTGTACAGGCAACCCGGAAGTCCTTTTCCGCGGACACGGCTATTCGAGTAGATAATGTTAACCCTGCAGGGGTGTACTTCTTCACACATGCTCTCGCCACTTACCGCCATATACACGTCATGTATCTCGGCAACCTTCAAGAGGAAGCCTGGCGAGGGTGTCGGCCACGACCTGACTAACCACACAAGTCTCTAGTCCAGGTTTATCACATAGTCGGGTTCCATCCGCAAGGAGATCCGGCCAGAGTGTCGCTCACGGCCCCAAACAATGTGTGCAGGGTTCCCAAGCCCACCTCGACGGGTGGATCTACGCTTGGTACACCGTGCCACAATGCCTAGTCTGTCCCAAGCCCACCTGTACCGGGTGCCCCTTGGTAGACTACTAACACTACCTACAAACACCAGAAACTAGTTGCAACTCCTGGACAGAGATCGAGTTGATTAATAAGTCGAGAGAGCTTGGAGCGCCCGGAGCCCAATGTGTGGTAGTAACTATTCATGGATCACAAACACGGAACTCAGTTCCTGAGGACGGCTGCAATGAGACAACCCACCATGTACTCCTACATGGCCTCTCACTGCCACCTTTACCAAATCGTGTTCACACACTTAGCTCACACACAGTAGGACATGTTTACACACCTCCAATTCATCCCCGACGAATCAGACCTGACTCAACTCTAAGCAGTAGCAGGCATGACAAACAAACATGAATGAGTAGGCACATCAGGGCTCAAACAACTCCTAGTCATGCTAGTGGGTTTCATCTATTTACTGTGGCAATGACAGGTCATGCAGAGGAAAGGGGTTCAGCTACCGCAGCATGCAACAGTTGAATCGTTATTGTCCTAATGCAGTAAAAGAGAGCAGGAGCGAGAGAGTGGGATTGTTTCGGAATGAACAAGGAGGTTTTGCTTGCCTGGCACTTCTGAAGATAGTATAGTTCTTCATTGGTGTCATTGATCACATCGTCGAAACGCGTCTATCGAGAGGGGGCAATTACCGGCAACTGAGAAAGAAACACAATAATGCAATGCACAATATGATGCATGCTCATGACATGGCAATATGAGTGTGTTGGCCTAGTGCAACTACAATCAGATGGATTTGGGTCATTTTGAACCAAAGGTTCAATCCCAAACTCAAATTATGAATTTAAATAGTGCATTATCATGTTTCGATATAAACTGCAGGTTTAAGTTGCTTAATCATGCATGAAACCAGCGCAGATGGATAGACTGGATTTTTCTAATCATTTTTCATATATAATTTATCTTATTTGGATTTACGGTTGAATTTCTATGATTTTTCAAAGTTTTGGATATTTTCTGAATTAAACAAATCATTTAAGATTTATTTAAATTCCAAAAAAGGATTACTGCGTCAGCCTGACATCACCATGACGTCAGCAGGTCAACGGGGCACGGTCCAGGTCAAACCTGATGCGTGGGACCCACTGGTCAGTGTCACGGTGCTAGTTAGGGTCGCTGACATGTGGACCTAGTCAACGGCCACGTCGGCTTGGTCAACGCTGACGCGTGGGGCCACTGTGTTTAGATTAAATTTAAACTAATTTTGTTAGCTGGTTAGTTAGGCGGTGGGGCCCCATGTCAGTGAGCCAGGGGGTTAGTTAGTGGGTCAATTAGCCACTAATGACGTGTCCACGTCAGCACTGCCGGCGATTAGTCGCCGACAACCTCAAGTCGCGGCGGAGTCCGCACGGCAGGCCACGGGGATGGCGGGCGAGGGCACCAGGAGGAAGCCCAGGCCCGTGCGCGTCTAGGGAAGGCCATGGGGATGGCCTGTTGCAACGGTGGCAGCGCGGATAGCGGCGGCCGGAGCTTTGGCGTCCGTGCAACTACGTCCTAGAGGGCGCGGAGAGGTCGGGGAGGAGGGGGTTGAGGGAGTCCTGGACTAGGGGGTGTCCGGACAGCTGGACTATCATCGTCCGCCAGACTCCAAGACTACGAAGATACAAGATTGAAGACTCCGTCCCGTGTCCGGATGGGACTTTCCTTGGCGTGGAAGGAAAGCTTGGCAATACGGATATGTAGATCTCCTACCATTGTAACCATCTCTGTGTAACCCTAGCCCTCTCCGGTGTCTATATAAACCGGAGGGCTTTAGTCCGTAGGACATAACCTCCATTAAAACAATCATACCATAGGCTAGCTTCTAGGGTTTAGCCTCCTTGATCTCGTGGTAGATCCACTCTTGTAATACACGTCATCAATATTAATCAAGCAGGAGGTAGGGTTTTACCTCCATCATGAGGGCCCGAACCTGGGTAAAACATCGTGTCCCTTGTCTCCTGTTACCATCCGCCTAGACGCACAGTTCGGGACCCCCTACCCGAGATCCGCCGGTTTTGACACCGACATTGGTGCTTTCATTGAGAGTTCCTCTGTGTCGTCACCGATAGGCTTGATGGCTCCTTCAATCGACAACAACACCGTCCAGGGTGAGACTTTTCTCCCCGGACAGATCCTCATATTCGGCGGCTTCGCACTGCGGGCCAATTCGCTTGGCGATCTGGAGCAGATCGAAAGCTACGCCCCTGGCCATCAGGTCAGGTTCGGAAGCCTAAGCTTCACGGCCGACATCCGCGGAAACTCGATCTTCGACGGACTCGAGCCACAGCCGAGCGTGCCGCGCTGTCACGATGGGCATGATTTAGCTCGGCCGCCGGACAGTGCCTTGGTGGCCGCACATGAATCCGCTCCGGCCCTCAGTCCAGAGCCGATCACCCAGATCGAGGACCGGTGGCTGGACACCGCCTCGGGGGCTGCACCTTCCACGGCGATGGAGCCGAACACTAACCTTGTCCCTTGTAAAGCTCGTGACTCCGAGGTGCCGGACTCCCTGCCAGACTCCGAACCTCCTGCGCCCCTGCCAATCGAATCTGATTGGGCGCTGATCATGGAGTTCACCGCCGCGGACATCTTCCAACACTCACCCTTTGGCGACATCCTAAATTCGCTAAAACATCTCTCGCTATCTGGAGAACCCGTGCCGGATTATGGCCAGGATGGTTGGGATGCGGACGACGAAGAAATTCGAAGCCCTCCCACCACCCACTTTATAGCCACTATTGACGATCTAACAGACATGCTAGACTATGACTCCAAAGATATCGACGGTATGGACGACGGTGCTGGAGACGATCAAGAACCAGCGCCTGCAGGGCACTGGAAGACCACCCCAACACATGACGTATATATGGTGGATACCCCAAAAGGAAGCGACGACGAGGAACAACAGGGCGCGGCAAAGGATAATCCCACCGATAAACAACCAAAGCGGCGATGCAAGCGCCGCCCTAAGACCCGCCTCGACAAAGACAGCATTCCTAATGACCCAGCGTTACAGCAGGGCAAACCAGTGGACGACGAACGTGCAACCAAGCAACCGCCCGAACAGGACGAATCGGATAATCAATCCAATCCCGGCGAAACCAACAGTCCGGACGACCTCACACCGGACATACTACCGGAACACAAAAACCTTCACGGAAGACTCGTCGCCACCGCAAGAAGCCTGAAGAAGGAAAAACGGAAGCTCAAAACAGCGGAAGACATACTCAGAGCAAGGTGGAGCAAAGTGCTCAAAACCGCAGACAAATACGGCAACGACCACCAATCAAAGAGCTATCCGAAGCGCAAGCTGCTGCCAGAATTTGACGAGGAAGCCATAGAGCCCCCACAGTCAAAAAACAAAGAGGCCACCTGGCCGGATAGACGACCAGATGATAGGCCCAAATCTACAAGCGGCGCCGCACATAAGCCGACTTATGACCCTGGGAAAACAGATGGCCCAGCCAGGTCCATTTACGGGCCAAAAAAGAGGGCCCCAGGAAGTAACACAACACGCCAAGTGTTCGAAGACAACGGTACACCCAAATATAGGGGCGCCGCACACCCACTATGTTTCACCAATGAGGTGCTGGATCATGAATTCCCAGCAGGGTTTAAACCCATAAACATAGAGGCTTACGACGGAACGACAGACCCTGGAGTCTGGATAGAGGATTATATACTACACATACACATGGCTAGAGGATATGATCTCCACGCCATAAAATATTTACCCCTCAAGCTCAAAGGGCCAGCCCGTCATTGGCTCAAAAGCCTCCCAGAAAATACTGTTGGAAGTTGGGAAGAGCTTGAGGACGCATTTAGAGCAAATTTTCAAGGGACTTATGTCCGCCCTCCGGATGCAGATGATCTAAGTCACATAACTCAACAGCCCGGAGAGTCAGCGCGCAAGTTCTGGAACAGGTTCCTTACCAAAAAGAACCAAATAGTCGACTGTCCGGACGCCGAGGCCTTAGCAGCTTTTAAACACAACGTCCGACACGAATGGCTTGCCAGACACCTCGGCCGAGAGAAGCCGAGGACAATGTCCGCGCTAACAAGCCTCATGACCTGCTTTTGCGCGGGGGAGGATAGCTGGCTAGCAAGACGCAGCACCAGCGACCCGAGTACATCCGAGAGTAGAGATGGAAATGGAAAATCACGGCGCAGAAAGGATCAGCGCCGGAATAAAGAAAAAAGCCCAAAGAATACGGCGGTCCACGCTGGATTCAAAAGCTCGCGGCCAAAAAACAAAACACTACCTCTTAAGGATAACAGTGATGAGCTATCCAACTTAAACAAAATTTTGGGTCGGATATGTCAAATCCACAGTACCCCCGGAAGGCCTACAAACCACACCCACCGAGATTGTTGGGTTTTCGAACAGTCCGGCCGATTAAATGCCGAACACAAGGGGCTCGACGCATCAAGCGAGGATGATGATAAACCCCACGAGCAGAGCACCGGAAAACAAAAGACTTTCCCACAAGAAGTCAAAGAAGTAAATTCACTTCATGTGATAATACGGAAAAACAATGCGGCACCCGCTAAGACGGGTCTCGCACGGTCCACCCGAGCGGAACCTTGAGATTGGATGTCAAAACCAATCACTTTCGACCACCTGGATTACTCCAGAAGTATTCGGAATGCAGGATGGACTGCTCTGATATTGGATCCTATAATCGATGGACTAAAATTTACACAAGTCCTGATGGACGGAGGCAGCGATTTAAACCTGCTATATCCAAACACAATCCGCAAGTTGGGGATAGACCTTACTAAAATTCGACATAGCCGCACCTCCTTTAAAGGAGTAACGCCAGGCCCTTACGCCAAGTGCACAGGCTCCTTGTTACTAGAAGTTGTGTTCAGGTCACCGAACAACTTCCGACGCGAAAAACTAATCTTTCATGTCGCCCCGTTCATAAGTAGCTATCAAGCACTATTGGGACATGAAGCTTTCGTCCGCTTCAACGCCATACCGCATTACGCGTCTCTTACACTTAAAATGCCTGGTCCACGTGGCACCATTTCATTGCGAGGGTCATTTAACGACCCCGGACATGGCTAGACGAGTCCGGCCTAAATAGGCTAGGGGCTCCCTAGCCGCACACCCCTTCACAAGGGGCTGTGCGTATAAGCAATAACGAGCTAATATAGACTCCGCTTTACTTGTTAATATTTTTCATATACTTTTCTCGCACGATTTCCTTTCAAACTAAGTGCACACCCGTCCAGGATAACGGCACAACAGAGACACAGGCGCAGACGTGCAGTATGGACCCGTCGCAAGGATTCTTTTCAGATTAAGACCCTGCGTAAACCTTTTTTACTGTCTCTTGTTGCTATAATCCCCTGGTTTCTCATTATAACCAGAGTGGAGCCTGACGTTTTGGCATCGGCCGCGTCAGAGGACCCTGCCTGTACCTGGACAATAGGGGCTTAGGGCATTGTTCTGCCCATTATTATAAAGACCGAACACCTTAGGGAGTGTTCGGCGTCTCAAGTTAGGCCTTATATGCATCAGCTCCGAATCATGTCTTTGGTCAAATGTTGGGTTTGCCCGGCTCCTGTGTTTTGCTGCCTTACGTTCCGTATCATCGGCTAACGCAGCACCAGGAGAACTATTGCGATTGTGCCCCAGTTCGGCTGGGCGAAGCACCTCAGTAGAGAAAGCCGAAAACTGACTGTCATGATACAACGAGAGACTGGTCAACCACTCGATCGACCACCGGAATGTCTAGAATTCCTCCGCTTTGACGAAGAACCGTTTCCCGGCCAGGCACACTCGCGCCCCGAATTCGGAGAGCGCGGTGCCTCCAGGGGCTATATCGTAGCCCCACCCTCGAACTCCAATGGCTAAGTGAAAGTGTTAAAGCATCATAGTCCGGTTGCCTCGTTTGCTACGCTACCACCTCCTCAACAGGACCGAGACATCGGATTAAGTGTGACAATGCGCTATTTTTGCGAACACCCCCGCACCTTGTGCGTGGGGGCTGAAGCAGAAGACTGCCATCTTTCAGGTTATACATATGTATACATAAACGGCCGCATAGGAGATATTTCAATACTTGGAACGCACAAGTATAAAAAGCGATTACATCATAACCATTGTTTTACAAAATAAAAACATTCATTCGAACGTTACATTTTTCGAGCACTGCGACTCTATTACACGAGCACCACGCATAATTTCCCCAAAATAGTGCTCGGCGACTAACCGGCTTTCGTCCGAACCCTGCGTTGCTACAGCGGCGGCATCCATCTCTGTCCAATGTGTCTTCACACGAGCAAGGGCCATCCGCGCACCCTCCATGCAGGCCGACCGCTTCATCTCCTTGATATGTGGCACCACCCCAAGAAATTGCTGCAATAAGCCAAAATAGCTCGTCGCCTTGGGCCTCTCTGGCCAGACATGAGCCACGATATCCGTCATGGCAAGTCCGGACAGCCTGTTCAGCTCAGCCCATTCAGCCAACCGATCAGTCAGCGGAAGTGAACGATCCGGACTATGGAATTGAGACCAAAATAGCTCTTCCGTCTTGTGATCCTTCTGGCTTCGGAACTGCACAACGGCATCTGCCGCACTCGCCGCTAAGTCCATATATGGATCCTCCGGACCCCACAGCTGGCCAAGCTGGACATACTTTGGATCCGTAAACCTACGGCGTAGCAGAAAAGGCTTGCCAGCCACAATGTCTCCGGCCTGACGCAGCTCCTCCTTCATAGCCCGCATTGCAGAACGGGCATCCTTGGCTTCGGCAGTGGCCTTCACCAGGTCTTCTCGCTCCGATAGGCGCTCCTTTTCAAGAGCCTCATTGCGGTCGGTAGCATCCTTCAATTTAACGGCCAATTCGGCCACCTCTTCCCTGCTTCGGCAGTGTGCAGCCCTTTCAGCTTCTAACTCCTCGGCCACCCTCGAGGCAGCCGCGTTGCTTCTTCTGTCCTGCTCCTTGGCTTGAGCAAGTTCTGCCCGAAGGCTCTCCATAGCAGTAGCACCATCTGCGTCAAGCATAAATATTGTAAGAGGTGAGCTTTAGCTCCCTTAATAGGTGACTGCGGAGAATCAATTTACCTTGCGACTCGTCAAGTCGCTTGTTGACTAGCGCGATGTCCGCATCCGCTACATCGAGTTGCCGCATTAATTCGGCAACTCCATCAGTCCGGCTAGCCCTCGGACTATCCGCCACCTGCATAGGAAAGGCGGCACTCAATACCTGCGATTTTGATCCACAGCACGCTGTCGCTTCTGACAACCTACCGAGTCTCAGGGGCTACTATCTGCACAGGGCACACTTTCATGTGCAAAACTATCAAAAAGGCGCGTCGTTTTTACGTAGCTCAAACCCCGCCAGCAAACTCCTGACGGCATTGTGCAATCCGCTTTCGGCGGACGAAATCCTTCCGATCACCATGCTCATCAACGCACGGTGATCTTCTGAGACGGACGCCCTCTCAAGCAGATCCTTCAGCTCCCCCGGCCAAACACTAGTCGGCGCCGAACTCTTCGGCTCTGCCGGGCTCGGGGATACCCTCCGCGACGACACTTCAGGCTCGTCCGCCCTATCCGACGGTGCAGCAGACGGAGGCGTCTCGCTCTCCATCATCTCCGGACGAAGATCCCCCGAAGACGAGCTCATCTGAGAAGGTTGTAGATCCGAACTACAAGGTAAAAATTTCGGTTATCCTCAGAAGCACAAATAGGGACGTTTTTCATTAATGAATTCCCCTTTTCCTACTCACGGCTCGCTAGAGGGCTGATTCTTTAGAGAAGACTGTGCGGCCGGGGCTTCCCCGAACGTAGGACCCTCTGGTGAAGATTTGTTCCCCCGCTTAGAGGATTTGGCCTCCGGGTCTTCGGAGGCGGTCCTCTTCTCTCCCTGGAGGAAGGGATTCTCGATCCCCCCTTCTTCAAGTGCCCTCTTGGGCAAGGCGGTAGCTCCTTTATTTTCCCCTTCGCCCCCTTCTGAAGGCGCGACCTCCAACATTCTGACCAGCACGGGCTCCGGTGCGATCTCTGGGAGGGGGGCCGGACACCTTATCAGCTTTGCTTGCGCAATCCACTCCTGTTGGAGGATAACGGGTTAAAAAGCGAATCATGAAAAGCAAACAAACGGTGCGTCCAAGCACGGAGCTACTTACTCGAGTACCCGGGCGATTGCAGCTTAGGCCGGCATCCTCGGTTAATTCCGAACACACCACCTGTGATCCGAAGAACAACTTATACATCTCCGCGGGTGTCATACCCATGAAGTGTTGGAGAATCCTTGGTCCCTCCGTATTGAACTCCCATAGCCGGAGAGGACGGCGTTTGCAGGGCAGGAGACGCCTAATTAGCATAACCTGCACCACCACGATCAGATCGATCTCCCTCGCCTGGAGGTCTCGAATCCGGCCCTGCAATAGGGGCACGTCTTTTGACGGCCCCCAATTGAGCCCTTGGTTGACCCACGACATCAACCGTCGTGGAGGTCCCGAGCGGAACGGAGGCGGCGGCTTCTTCCTGCTGCCCCTCGGAGCGGTGATATAGAACCACTCCTGCTGCCATAAGCCGAGCTCCTCTTGGAAGGAGCCCTCAGGCCACGGGGCATTGGCCCTCCTGCTTACGGCCGCCCCGCCGCATTCAGCTTGACACCCCCCGACCATCTTCGGCTCCACATTGAAGGTCTTCAGCCACAAGCCGAAGTGGGGGGTGACGCGGAGGAAGGCTTCGCAGACAACGATGAATGCGGAGATATGGAGGATGGACTCCGGAGCCAAGTCGTGGAATTCCAACCCATAGTAGAACATGAGCCCTCTCACGAAAGGATCCGTCGGGAAGCCTAAACCCCGACGGAGGTGGGATACAAAGACGACATATTCGCCGGGCTCGGGGGTGGGGATGGCCTGCCCTTCGGCGGGCAGCCTGTGCGAAATCTCGTAAGTCGGGTACTTGGCTTCCCGCAGCTTTAGCACGTCCTCCTCCGTAACGGAGGAGGGCATCCACCGGCCCTGAAGGTCGGAGCCAGACATTGTTGAAGGTCCGACGCGCTCGAATCTGGGGCTCTGGGTGTTGGAACTTGGAGCAAGGAGAAGATTCAGTGGAAGATTGAAGAAAAGAATGAGCCTTGGTCCTGTTATAAAGAAGGGGAATACCAAGAGCCATCTCCGTGACCGTTCGGGGTTCGCCTTCGACAGAGGAGGCGTGGCGACGGGCGCGGTTGGGTTATCCACGCCCGTATTGATGAGAATCCCGGAATAAGGGGAACACGATCTCTGCTTCGACAAGACGTGCCAAGGAAACCGCTTCGCTAAACACGCTGAGGTGGTATAATAAAAAACGATTCAAGTAAAGGCTTGGTAGTGGTGTGACGTCACGCCGCAAAATACGTCAGCAGATTGAACTTGTGTACATTTTATTCTCTCTACGGTGGAATGTGGAATTTATTTTGCAGAGCCGGACACTATCCGGGTGTTCACAATCTTCTCTGGATTATTCAAAGGAGGAACCCGCCTTGCAATGCCGAACATTATGCGCGCCGGACTCATCGTCATTGAAGCCAGGTTCAGGGGCTACTGAGGGAGTCCTGGACTAGGGGGTGTCCGGACAGCCGGACTATCATCGTCCGCCGGACTCCAAGACTATGAAGATACAAGATTGAAGACTCCGTCCCGTGTCCGGATGGGACTTTCCTTGGCGTGGAAGGCAAGCTTGGCAATACGGATATGTAGATCTCCTACCATTGTAACCGACTCTGTGTAACCCTAGCCCTCTCCGGTGTCTATATAAACCGGAGGGCTTTAGTTCGTAGGACATAACCTCCATTACAACAATCATACCATAGGCTAGCTTCTAGGGTTTAGCCTCCTTGATCTCGTGGTAGATCCACTCCTGTAATACACATCATCAATATTAATCAAGCAGGACGTAGGGTTTTACCTCCATCAAGAGGGCCCGAACCTGGGTAAAACATCGTGTCCCTTGTCTGCTGTTACCATCCGCCTAGACGCACAGTTCGGGACCCCCTACCCGAGATCCACCGGTTTTGAAACTGACAGGGGGGTCGAAGCGGGCGCTCACAGGGAGGCAATAGGGGAGCTCAGGGGTCGAGGACGCACGGACGGCGACGCAACGACGATGGCAATCCGGCGGCCGTGCGCGGAGAAGATGGTCGATGGTGTCGCTGCGGTTCGTCTGAGCTCGTGTGCTTCGACTTGGAGGAGAATCGGGTCGTCTCGGAGCTCGTGGGCATGGAGAAGGGGAGAGGAAGGGCCGGTGGCCACGGTGAACGACGACGGTGGCGACGGCCGTGTTCGGGTCTGCTTGGGAGAGGGGCTAGAGGGCGTGGGAGAGAGCAGAGAGTGAGGGGGAAGCGAGAGGGGGGCCTCGGGCGTCTCCAGACGCGGATTAGGATGAAGGAGCGGCCTCCAGCGCGAAGTAGGAGGTGGCCGGCGTCGACGCGCGTGCGTCCAACACGCAGCTGCTTCGGGGCGAGGGGGGAGGAAGATGACAGAGGAGGCTGGTGGTGGGCTGGGCCGCAGGTGGGCCAGCACAGGAGCTGGGCCAGTTCTCCTGCAGGTAAGCGCCAGGTAACTTCTCTCTCTCTTCTCTTTCTATTTAGTTTTCTGTTTTCTATTTTTTCTGCAACTGTTTTGGCTTTAGTAAAAATACTAAAGCATTTTATAAAATCCTGAAATAATTTGTGGACACTTCGTGGATTAATCCAGTGGCCCACATTTAGTTTCCGAATTATTTGAGCATTTTAAATATTTATAGTAATTAAATGCTCAAATCCAAATACATAATGATTTAGATCAAAAATCCAGAGATGACCTAGAAATATATTCATCATTTTTGACAGAGGTTTTAACCTTTATCAGAAGTCATGAACATTTTCAAAGGCACTTTGGGTTCATTGAAAATTATTTTAGGTTGAACCTATTTGAATTTCATTTGGTGCTAGGGCTTGGATCAATCCCCATTTCAAGTTTCATGAAATTAAACATGATGCAAGCATTATGCAGCACCAGGCAGTACTAGAAGCTAGGGATGTGACAACTCACCCCCACTAAACAAGAATCTCGTCCCAAGATTCAAGCGTAGGGTAAGATGAAAGGGAAGCGCAAACTAACACAATCTTCACGATCCAGGTTGCACTTCAAATGAACATTGATTCGTTCACCATCATTGTCTCGATATCTTGCTCTGAGAACTTTGACTAACATGACAATGAGAGGAAAAAGAAAGACTTTAGAAGGATCGATCTTATCAAAGGTCGAACAACTCAGGATCAACTCACAGAATGAGACATAGCAACATCTCTCGAGCTGAGACACGAAGCACACATCTAGAGGGATGGAGTGGAACAGATGACGAGGGTTCACTAGGTAGACAACAATCCCACACTTAAAAGGGTGGTGAACGGTTGTCAACGTAGCGAGGATTTGAGTTGCCATGATACCAAAATGAGACAGTTTAGAGAAGGGTGAATCGTAGAATTATCCCTTAAGTGGCAAAGAGAATTGCTTTTGATACATGGATCATCATAACTCTCTAAACCAGCCTAAGGCAGTTCACCAACAATCGTTTGGTGGAGTGCGAAGGAATGGCATACTCAGATCGGAAAGGAAACTATGATTATAGAACAACTAGGCAAACAGGAGGCACATTCCAATTGATACCGAGGATATAACCTAGTGACTGAGTGTGCCCTCAAGAACTTGAGCATTTCCATACCCATCAAGGTTTTACCAACATCCGTGTCAAGGATCCCGGCAACACAACATACTACCATGATGAACGGTGATGGAGGATGCAGATGCAAAGGAGGACATCACTTTCTCAGATTTTACCTTGACGACACCAAGAAAACAAAATCTGGACGATCGACCGAGAGACATTTAGCACTCCGCTTCTAATGTTCTCCTTGATGTACTAGGTACCACAGTCAATGCTTAAAAGCATCAACATGGCCATCAAGTCAAGGAAGGAGTTCGGGAGCACAAGAATCCGTAAGGATTAACTAAGGAGGTAAATCCTACGAAATCCTCATGGGGAGGTGTCCAACTTCCTTCAATCAAGATGCTACAATAATAGGTCTTTTGGTTGGGTGTGTTGGCCACGACATCCACTTTACCGGTTATCGAGAGACCAATATTATAGTTTTTGGAAAATGCTCCAACCATCATATCTGCCTGAGATTCAGATCTGGTTGGTGTAAGGATATTCTAGACTCATCAAGTCTAGGAATAAAAATGAAAGTTTGCAACACAAATCGAGGAGGCGACGTTGCGAGATTCTCGGGAAATGGACTACGGTAGTAAGCTCCAAAACATGAGCTGGTTCTTCTACAAACATGTGAACACGTTGTCCCAGACAAGCATGGCCACGTAGTAGTCTTATAATTAAACACTATCGAGTTCAGGTGGGGAACCATCTTCGAGGATATCGAAGTCCTTGATTAAGCCCGGGTTAGCTCTTAAAAAGAACTCCTTCTCCTAGAACAAATTAGTCAGTGGCTTGGTGTGCTACGGAATTCATATGGAACGAAGATGATCATTCTAACAGACCATATAATACTTTGCACGTGCATGGCTGACTTGGGATGATTCCGGAGGAAGCAACATTGACTTTCTCGAATCCACGGCGGCAACTTGCATCAAATGCACATGAACTAGAGGAGGTCACTTCTTTCATCCGGACATATGCTTCATGCATGGGACATGAAGAAATGCTTTCAAAAGTTTCCAACACTAGCTTAATGTTCAATAAAATTATGGAAAAGATAAGGATGTTGTCGATGGGCTCAACAACAATTTATTCAGGTTTCCATCAAAATGGAATTCCACAATTATGTGAACAAGGTGATAGCATTGGTCAGACCCGAAAGATATAATGGCGTATGCTCGAGGAACAACCACGAGTAAGACAACATTACGGATATCGTTGGTTCTGAGTTGATTTGACGATAGCCCATACTCAAATCAAAGGTTTGGATAAGACAATAGATCCAACAATTGACCACGAGGATCAACCAATGAAGATATCATGTTTGTTCAACACACGCGCACAAGGATATCCCTTTGGAATGAACTGAGTCGGACAAGCTTTTATCTTCCAACTCTCCAAGTTGTTGTTTAGCTTAACCAACTAGCTCAGGGTATCCAACACGGTTTCTTGGAGAAGGGGTGATTTACAAGAAACCATCTTGATCACGAACTCAACATAGCGGTCAGGTGACAACCTGGTAACACTTCCGAGAAGTTTTTCGGAAAATCACAAACCACCGATATGTTACTAAACTCGAGAACAACCTTGCTTTTCAGGGCAAGACGATATGATCACAAGAGCGAGGGACTCAATCCTAACTCAAAGATTGAAGAGTGCACCAGAAATAAGGACAAGGTAGCACGATCAATCTTAGAATGATGATTCAAGAACCAACATGCTAAGAATGACATTATTGTCCTTTAACTACCAAGCACTAGGGTTGCTAGGAGTACTGATTTCACACATCATGATTCACTTGTCTGTGTTCTGGTTACAACAACACGGGGACCGAGAAATGAATAAGTGCGAGAAGTATCACTGTATCAAGAGTTCACAGGATGGTGTGCAATTCCCATGATATTCTTAATATAAAGATGGTAATACTCCAAGGTAGAACAGAAAATGAACTGAGTTGGCATTTTGATCTGCGGAATACAACTGCTTTGACCCAATCCTGGATATGGAAGAGGTACTGGAGTTTGTTTCTCCTAGTCATTCCGAATAGAATGGCTTGACGGACCACAGAAGTAAAAGGCATCGTTGAACACGAATGCACGACTACTCCTGACTATCAATTGATAGACGAGGTCAAAGGACAACTAAAGAGGGACAACTCAAAGGAACATACGATTTTCTGAGTTGTGGATGCATGGATTAGCATGTCGAACGAGTTCAACATATTTCTTTTGGATAACCCATGCAGAAGGTTAGAACTGGCAGAGTCACAATATAGAATGGAGAACTCATCAAGAGCACTCTGGTTGTGATCTTTTGGTTCAAAAGAACTCCTGCCAAGAATGGTTCATGGTATTTGGAAGAACTATATACCATGGACCTCGAGGACTATCGCAGAGGTTACTAATATCCTAAAGGAACTATCAACTATCAACATGAAGTAAGTAGGGAAATCTTGGGTTCAGAAACCCAGGAGTAGAATACCTACTACTAAGTGGCATCACGGGATGCTTTCGAGGATAAAGGCCAGAATCATCACACTGGAAAGACAAAACATGGCTAGATTACTAGGTGATACTCTAGACATCTAGGTTCATAATAATAGCTCCAACATATATGTCGAGGCAACAAAGTACTTCAACTCACCAATTAGTGTGGTTAATCTGGCCAAAAGGACATCGGGAACGGAAAGAAAGGATTTGCAAATGCATCAGACTATTTAGAGACCTGGGATGACTCGGACAACATAACGGCTGTAAATGCTCAAAAAAAGATTTGAGACATTCACAAGGATTTGCATAGTCACTCAACAACATCATATCAAGGTTCTGGTTCAATTGATAACATTCCAAAGTAGTAGAAACTAAACTGAGGCCTGGAACCAACAATCCTAAGATTCTACGGATTAGTAACACGTGATCCTGATAGAGATAAGAGAAATCCTAATTCCTTAACCCCGTAGGAAAGATAGGTTGACTCGGATCAGAAGGGCATAAGATATAAGGAGTAAAAAGAGCCTTACGTTACCAAGCACAATCAATTCCCTTACATATAACTAAAGCATTTCTAGACTCAACTTCGACTAGTTTGGCTTGGTAATCCTACAGGCAGTCAAGCTCTGATACCAAAGCTGTCAGGACCCCAACTCAATGCCACATCGATCTAGCATGTAACACCTCATATCACTTTGCAGCCTCACGCACGGTATCCCCACGGGTGTCGCCTTACCTTTGCCCGGGACCGTTTGCGCCTTTTGGCACACGTATATGATAGTGTCGCTAGTATCCATATGATATGGAGCCCGGGCTGACATGGCTAGTCGTAAACCCAAAGTGGCACAAACTTACAGGGACAAGCATCCATGACCCAGCATCGAATGTGTCGGTCATCAGCGAGTGAATCCAGGCTGTAGCACTAAGCTAGCAGGACTCCAGTGAACCGGGCTGTAGCGGGCTAACAGGACTCCGGTATTCATCGCGTGACATTTCCCCGAAGGAACAGACACAGGAACGAAGAAGGACACATACCGGCCAGCCTAAGTGTTCCGGAGCAGTAACAAGCTACCATGGCTCAATGGAAGCACTAGGAGACATTTCCCGGTAAGAGAGGCTACTAAGGATAAACAACTAGATAGTCAGATCCCACACATACCAAGCATTTCAATAACATACACACAATATGCTCTATATGTGCAAATACAACATGGCATCATAACATGACTCTACAACTCAAGTATTTTATTCAACAGGCTCCAAGGACCGAGATGTTACATACATGGGTCTCACGACCCAACATTCAGAGCAAACAAGTCAAGCACAAGCGGAAGCTTAACATGTCTGAGTACAGACAACTATAAATGAAAAAAGGCTGAAAAGCCTGACTATCTACCAGATCCTGCCGAGGGCACAAGATCGTAGCTGAGGTAACAAGCTAAACGTCGAAGTCCACGTGAAACTACTAGTGAGACTGAAGTCTCTCTGCAAAAACATAAAATAGGAAAACATGAGTACAAATGTACCTAGCAAGACTTACATCAGAACTAACTACATATGCATCATTATCAACAAAGGGGATGGTGGAGTTTAACTGCAGCAAGCCAGCTTTGACTCGGTGGCTAACCTGAACTACGACTGCAAGTAACTCTTTTGAGGTGGCGCACACGAGTCCACATATTCACCTTATCAATACACCACTATGGATCCGCTCCTGTCTCCCTACGAGAACGCCATCCATAGCACTCACGCTTATCTTGCACATTTTAGAGTATCCACTTTCACTTGTCTATGAACTGTACAGGCAACCCAGAAGTCCTTTTCTGCGGACACAGCTATTCGAATAGATAATGTTAACCCTGCAGGGGTGTACTTCTTCACACACGCTCTCGCCACTTACCGCCATATACACGTCATATATCTCGGCAACCTTCAAGCGGAAGCCTGGCGAGGGTGTCGTCCACGACCTGACTAACCACACAAGTCTCTAGTCCAAGTTTATCACCTATTCGGGTTCCATCCGCAAGGAGATCCGGCCGGAGTGTCGCTCACGGCCCCAAACGATGTGTGCAGGGTTCCCAAGCCCACCTCGACGGGTGGATCTACGCTTGGTACACCGTGCCACGGTGCCTAGTCTGTCCCAAGCCCACCTGTACCGGGTGCCACTTGGTAGACTACTAACACTACCTACAAACACCAGAAACTAGTTGCAACTCCTGGACAGAGATCGAGTTGATTAATAAGTCGAGAGAGCTTGGAGCGCCCGGAGCCCAATGTGTGGTAGTAACTGTTCATGGATCACAAACACAGAACTCAGTTCCTGAGGACGGCTGCAATGAGACAACCCACCATGTACTCCTACATGGCCTCTCACCACTACCTTTACCAAATCGTGTTCACACACTTAGCTCACACACAGTAGGACATGTTTACACACCTCCAATTCATCCCCGATGAATCAGACCTGACTCAACTCTAAGCAGTAGCAGGCATGACAAACAAACATGAATGAGTAGGCACATCAGGGCTCAAACAACTCCTACTCATGCTAGTGGGTTTCATCTATTTACTGTGGCAATGACAGGTCATGCAGAGGAAAGGGGTTCAGCTACCGCAGCATGTAATAGTTGAATCGTTATTGTCCTAATGCAGTAAAAGAGAGCAGGAGCGAGAGAGTGGGATTGTTTCGGAATGAACAAGGAGGTTTTGCTTGCCTGGCACTTCTGAAGATAGTATAGTTCTTCATTGGTGTCATTGATCACATCGTCGAGACGCGTCTATCGAGAGGGGGCAATTACCGGCAACTGAGAAAGAAACACAATCCATGCAATGCACAATATGATGCATGATCATGACATGGCAATATGAGTGTGTTGGCCTAGTGCAACTACAATCAGATGGATTTGGGTCATTTTGAACCAAAGGTTCAATCCCAAACTCAAATTATGAATTTAAATAGTGCATTATCATGTTTCGATATAAACAGCAGGTTTAAGTTTCTTTATCATGCATGAAACCAGTGCAGATGGATAGACTGGATTTTTCTAATCATTTTTCATATATAATTTATCTTATTTGGAGTTACGGTTGAATTTCTATGATTTTTCAAAGTTTTGGATATTTTCTGAATTAAACAAATCATTTAAGATTTATTTAAATTCCAGAAAAGGATTACTGCGTCAGCCTGACATCACCATGACATCAGCAGGTCAACGGGGCACGGTCCAGGTCAAACCTGATGCGTGGGACCCACTGGTCAGTGTCACGGTGCTAGTTAGGGTCACTGACATGTGGACCTAGTCAACGGCCACGTCAGCTTGGTCAACGCTGACGCGTGGGGCCACTGTGTTTAGATTAAACTTAAACTAATTTTTTTTGAAGGGTCAGTTACAGTGGGAGAGGCTCCCACTGACTTTGTATTACTCACAACATAACAGTTACATTTGTGTTACAAAGGGTTTTAGGCCCCCCCGGCCATGAGGGTTGCAGAAACAAAAGCTAGCTGTCCAAACTTACAATGAAATCAGAGAGAAAAGGATGAACCTTCTCAGGACAGTTATGGGTTACCAAACCCAACAGATGTTTGAACCTAGCTAACCACGCCACGAACGAGTGTGGGATCCCCCTTAAATGTTGGTTGTTTCTTTCCATCCACAGGCTCCAAGCAGCAAGCAAGAAGATATCCATGAAAAGCGGCCGACGCCAGCTCTCTCTCCCACCATGCAAGATGGCAAGCCTATTGGTTCCTCCTGGCCATGTCAGACCAACCTTACTCCAGCATTGTTGGGCAAAAGGGCACGTGAAGAAGAGATGTTCCACGGTTTCCTCGGGCAGGTTTTGGCAGAGCATGCAAGTGTAGTTGCCCCCAGCCACAGCATAGTGCCGCCGCTTCAGCATGTTCCTGGTGTTCAAACGATCTACCATAAGCAGCCACCCAAACATCTTGAACTTGATCGGGCTTTTGGATTTCCATAGCCATCCAAAGGCCTCATCAGCTTTCACCTGCCTGAAACAGTGGTTGTAGTATTTCTTTGATGAATATCGTCCTAGGTCACAGACCCAAACATCGGCCGAGCCATTGTCCAGACTGACATGCAAGGACCCTTGTTGTATCTCTCTGATCTCCTCCCTGGCCTGGACCGAAAGAGGCAGACTGAAGATCGCGGTGGGATCAGTGGTCCTGAGAACCTTGGCAACGAAATCATCCTCGTTCAGAGCATAAGAGAAGGCCCACGGATGCGTGTCCATCAGTGCGGAGCCAGGGTCACTAAACCAGACATCTTTCCAAAACAGAGAGCTGCAACCATCTCCGGGGATGACCTTGGCGATTCCACGGAAGGTTCCACTGAGCTGCATTACATCTTTCCACCAGAAGAACCCACTGGCTCAGTGGCGTGTGGCACCTTGTTCGGGTAGTACACCTCCCAGACTAGCTGAACCCAGGGCACATCCTCATGATTGTAGAATTTGAACAAGTACTTTAGGAGAAGCGCGGCATTTTGTATTCTGATATCAATAACACCAAGGCCACCACACCATTTCAGTCGATAAACAAGCTCCCAGGCAGCAAGGGAGTTGGATTTGATCCCATCATCAGAATTTTTTGCCCAGAGGCAGTAGCGGCGGAGTTTGTCCAGGTGCTCAACTACTTTAGGGTGCAGCTTGATCGTGCGCATTGCATAGATCAGCATGGAGGTGATCACCTAATTGACCAGCGTCAGCTTGGCCTCCGACGACATCAGTGATAGGGCAGTGGAAGTTTTCCTCTCAACCGAGTCTACCAATGACATGAGATCGAGAACACTCGGCCTAGTCGTCCCCATGGGGAGTCCAAGGTAAGTGAACGGCAGGGAACCAACAAAGCAGCCAAACACCTCCGCCAACCCACCAGCACGCTGGTGGTCGACATTAATGGGTATGAGGGTCGATTTATGGAAGTTGATCTTGAGTCCCACCGAAGCTGCATAGTCCTCCAAGATAAGTTTCATGCAGGCTGCCTGCGTAGGACAAGCTTGCATAACCAAGATTGTGTCATCAGCGTATTGCACCACCGGGAAGTCACCTACATTTTCACGGGGAATGGGAAGCTCCAGCAACCCCTGAGCGTAAGCGTCATTGATCGCAGCTTGTAGCAGATCAGCCGCAAGGACAAAGATCAGTGGTGAAAGAGGGTCACCCTGTCGCACTCCACACTTGCATTTGAATTTCCGACCAGGAACACCATTCAAGAGGACTGAGGAAACTCCCGAGCCAAAGATCGTTTCCATCCATCCCAACCACCTATCATCAAAACCCATGTGTTTCATGATTTCCAACATGGGGGCATGCTCAATCGTATCAAAGGCCTTGGCAAAGTCAAGCTTAAGCAATATGATCTCTCTCCCAGACGAGTGGCATTGGTGAATATATTCGTACGACCACGCGAGACAATCCTGGATGGTCCTACCTTTGATAAATCCATATTGGTTCCTGTGTATGATTTTTAGAATGGCTTTCTGCAGCCGGTTCACCAAGATCTTCGTAATGACTTTCAGACAACAGTTCAGTAAGGTAATTGGTTTGAAATCATTAGCCGTTTCCGGAGAGGATATTTTTTTGAATCAGGGTGATATAACCCTCACTTATGCTAGTGATGTCAAGTCCACCTGCATGGAAAGCGTGACAGAGATCATAGAAATCTGACTTGATGATTTGCCAGCACTTCTTAAGAAAACAACCATTAAAACCATCCGGGCCAGGTGCTCTGTCATTCGGCATTTCCTTAACAACAACATATATTTCATCATTAGAGAAAGGCGCACTCAGTTGATCCAGCCCATCAATCCTGCGGATGATCCTAGAGAGATCAAACTTCATGTTGGTAGGTTTAGAAGAACCCAAACGGTCCTTGTATGTATTGAACAGGACCCCCTCCTTGCCAACATGGTCATGGATTTCGACCTCGCCAACTCTAAGCATAGCAATAGCATTGTGCCTGTACCTCTCAGTGGCCAAAGACTGAAAGAGCTTTGTGTTTTCGTCAGCAAAGCAAAAATACCTGATAGTACATCTCTTTCGCCAGTACTCATTCTGGTATTTGAGCAGTGCCTGTAAGGGGGTTTTCAGTATCTTCCTGAAGTTTGACTCCTGGATATATAAGGGTCGCCTGTCCTCAAGTGTGTCCATGATGGCCAGAGTCTCATTACTGTTTTGAATCAGAACTTTAAGTTTCGAGACACCCTTACTCCAACGCTTGAGATCATATCTCAAGTTTTTAAGTTTTTTGCAAATTCGCACCGTGGCATTGGGTGCGTGACATGATTTAGACCATGAGCTAGCAACAACCTCCATAACCCCATCATGATTTGTCCAGATATTATCAAACCAAAAAAGCTTGGATCGGGGGATGCTTGATTCAATCGTGACCACGCACGGAATGTGATCAGACACTGGCTTCCCCAGGGGCAGGACCATTGTGTTTGGATATGCGGTGGTCCAACAAGATGACGAGAAGAACCAATCCAGCTATTCGAGCAGAGGATCATCCTGCATATTACTCCAGGTGTATGCTCGTCCTTTCACTGGTAATTCCATGAGTGACTGTGCGCGGATGAGCTCGTTAAATAACAACATGTCAGCAGTGTCACCCACCGGTTTGTTTCTGTTATTCGTGGATCAAATAAAGTTAAAGTCGCCAAGAATTAACCAGTTTTCATCATTAGGGATATTCAAATCAAAAAGGCAGTTCGTAAAATCCAGTCTACACTGACCAGAGCAGGGGCCATAGACATTGATTAGATTCCACGAATCATTCGACTACGTGGCCACAAAAGAAATCCCAATGGCAAAAGAATCCACAAACCAAGATGTGCCTGTAAACACATCACTATTCCAAATGACAATGATGCCACCAGAGGCACCCACTGATGGTGCAAAAACAAATTTATCGAAGCGCTTAGGGCAGAAAGTCTTAATAAAAGCAAGATCGAAGGATTCACGTTTAGTTTCCTGGATACATAGCACAGAACAACCGCTAGTATCAATCGCATTCCTAATAGCCAAAAGTTTTGCATCAAAGTTTATGCCTCTGATATTCCACGAGAGCACATTCCACGATTTATTCATCTGCAGGGAAGGCTTCAGTGTTCATCCGCCCCCGACGAGCGCTGGTCATCCAGCAGCTTATCACGGGAGAGGGCTTCCTGAGCAACTCCACAGTTACTCCCCATCTGTTGAAGATCCTCGATCGGTGTTAGTGGGGGGCAAGCAACATTGGGCACCTGCATAGGAGCAGCAACCAAAGAAACAACATTGACAAAAGGAATCTCACGTGGTTTCACCCTTGATTTGGAACGCCTTGCGTCTGGAGCATGGTTGATTTTGAATCCATCATACTTGTTGGATCTATTGCTCCGTCTGACAGTAGTTGTGTCCAAAGGCACTAACACATTACGGTGTTGAGTGGCATTGAACACAGAGGAGGATGCAAGCACCTGAAGCGCAGTAGGCTGGTCTGATGAAGGCACTATCTGAGATTCCACCTCCGCCGAGACGAGCTGCGTAATCGCCTTGAGGCCAGGAGAGTGTTCAGGCAGATCCCAATTCGCAGCAATGAACCGAGCCCTGGGTTCAGGCGACAGCATACACGATGGAACAGTAACTGTCCCCCACTGAATTGCAAAAGCAAAGATCCTTGAGAAGATGTCAGGTTCAGGCACCATACACTCAATCCAAGCTGCCGCAGCGGCATTAAGATGATTCTGAATAATCTGAAAAGGGTTGAGGGGCAACATCACAGGAGAATTGTGTTGAAGGGTGATAGCTGGTGTATATATGCGTTTGATCATACCCCCAATCCAAAGCAAGAACTCATGATCAACTGCAACCTGAAGAAAAACAGAGCTTCCCCCAGCCCTGACGAACTCCAACCTGGCTGTAGGGTTGCCATTCACAAATCCATCAGCCAAAGCTTCCACTACCTGAAACTCCGAATCGGATGACCAAATGTCAGATAGATTATCCTGCACATTATGCTCCGGGTCCACACCATCCATGAGGGACGGACCATCATACTGAAAGAAAGTCCTGAGACTGAACCCAGTGTAAGGTGGAGGTACCATAGGCCACACAGCCCACCCGTTATCCTGAACATCCAGAGAAGGTTCAGGGGCATTCCAGGCAGCCTCATTCAAAGCATCCTGAGCAGCCATCTCATCGATTCTTGCTTGTTGCATGAGGGTGTAGTAAGGAAGCTGGTATGGATGTGGAGATGCATTCAAAAGTGGGGGAACATCCTCATTACCAACCAAGTTTGGTATAGTGTTTCTGCCATTCAGAACATAAACAGGCACCGACCACGAACGAGCAAGACTCGGCAGTAAACCAACCCTAGTAATCACTAGACTATGCGGCACCTCAGCAACATCTTTGATATGACATTTAACAAGGACTTTGGCCTTGTTCTGTCCCGGACGGGGCCAGTCAAGCATCTTCCCGAAGTGTGAGACTGCCTTATGGACATAATGCTCAGTTTGATAGTCCATTGGAAACGCAAGAAACATGACCCAAACTTCATATTCAAAGGCAGACATACGCATATTGATACTCTCATCATGCGGAACTAGGGAGAAGGTGGAATCCTCGGTCAAAGCATGCGGTCCTTCTCTAATAGCAGCATCTCTACTCTCCATATCTGCAAACACAACACACCCGATCCCCAGCAGGTAAACAAAGTCATCTAGCAGTTCATACTCTAAATCTCCAACAATAATGCGGCAGACCTCAGCTAGCCAGAACTCCTTCTGATGATCAGGGATAGGAGGGTTGACGGAGACAATGGCGTACCTATCGTGGTTCAGAGGCGGATCATCCACCACCATAACGTCACACTGGACCCGGTGAGCAGGCCCGCGATCAAAGGTGGATCCATCTGGAGCAAAGGCAAACGGGCTCACGGGGAAGTTCGCCATGGTTGATGGAGCCGGGGGCTGCGGAGGCTTGAGAGATATCGCCGGAGTAGGGGATGGAGGTTTCTTTCTCAAGGCCGAAGGTGAGAAGAATCGAGATGGTGGAGGCGTGGGTGTAGAACTCGAGGAGAGCGTCGTCTCACCCGATTGGGGTTTTTGGCAGGCAGAATTGACTACACCCTGACCGGGTAGGCGTATCGTCAAGCAATGGGGGTTAGCCACGTTCGCGTGGTGCGGGATTATCTGTTTCCGTTTCCAAATGCAACCACCATGCGGATCCCTAACAACACGGGCCATACCAACATCCACAGAGTTACTAACCTCAGATTCATCCGCGGCAGCCCGAGGCAAGATCCTCTCCGATTGTGTTAGATTTTTTATTTTCCAGGCCCAGCGGGGGAGAGAAGCACAAGCCATAAGCTTACGTGACTTGTGGCCCAGATGATAGCAGAGAGAACAGCGGCGAAGCCCAGGACAAAGCCTAGTCATGTGGTCAACCGCAGAACATGCATTACATGGAAAGCCCAAAGGGTCCGGGCCCACTTTGCATGGCACATGCTTGTGATCATCAGTACGTGTAATCGAGCAAGCGCAGGCGCCAGAAACATCCCCACAACGTTGACAGAAAACTCCAGTGCAGGAATCATCAACATGGCCAAGACGATCACAGAGAGAGCAATGCAAAAGTCTTTTGTAAATGTATTCCTTGGTGGGGACTGACGAAATTTGCACCATAAGCTTAACCTTATCATTATCATATCCGGCCTGCCAGCCATCCAGAATAGAAAGAAGTTTCTCATCCGGAATTGAATCCCATAAGCCCACAATATATCCTTCCCCATGAATAGATGGCAACCTACCAGGAATATCGTGAGAAATAGGTAGAGATATGGAACCAATCCGAAAAGAATCCGGAGAAACCGGAGATGAAAAACTACCAAAGGAGATCCGATCTGAAGGCTCACCGAAATGCAAGTCCGTCGGCGGTGGAATGAAACCCAATTTCTGCAGTACTGGTAATGACGCTGGATCCAATGGTAGTTTACTTTGATTAGAGAGCCATTTAGATTTAATCACCGGACCATGTGATGAAGCCAAACCAGTAAGCTCAGAATCAGCGTGCTATGAGGGGAGCAGTGGGCGAGAATTCCCAGAACGATGAAGATGAATATGGCAGATAAAATCCGGCCAAATACGGTCTCTCAACCCAAAAATGAAATGTCCCACACGATTTGAGGCCACTAAAACCGAAAATGTCGATCACCCAATCGCAAGACATTAAAACCAGCAGAAAGACCTCCAATACATGACTGAAGGGCCAAACCCACCGAATCCACCGAGAGGGGAAAAGACGCCGAAGAGAAGGAAACTTCAAGGAAGAATTCCTTGGAGCCGGGGTTGGGGACGAAGTGGACCGTAGATCCAAACCTTGCACGCACCTGTGCCTCAACCTTGAGGCTGGGGGAGAAATCCCAGTGGAGGAGGCCGTCCATTCAAACTAATTTTTATAGCTGGTTAGTTAGGCGGTGGGGCCCCATGTCAGCGAGCCAGGGGGTTAGTTAGTGGGTCAATTAGCCACTAATGACGTGTCCACATCAGCACTGCCGGCGATTAGTCGCCGGCGACCTCAAGTTGCGGCGGAGTCCGCACGGCAGGCCACGGGGATGGCGGGCAAGGGCACCAGGAGGAAGCCCAGGCCTGTGCGCGTCTAGGGAAGGACGTGGGGCCGTCGAGGATGGCCTGTTGCGACGGCGGCGTCGCGGATGCGGCGGCCGGAGCTTTGGCGTCCGTGCAACTAAGGCCTAGAGGACGCGGAGAGGTCAGGGAGGAGGGGGGTCGAAGCGGGCGCTCACAGGGAGGCGGCAGGGGAGCTCAGGGGCTCGGGGACGCACGGACGGCGACGCAACGGCGATGGCGATCCGGCGGCCATGCGCGGAGAAGACGGTCGATGGTGTCGCTGCGGTTTGTCTGAGCTCGTGTGCTTCGACTTGGAGGAGAATCGGGTCGTCTCGGAGCTCATGGGAATGGAGGAGGGGAGAGGAAGGGCCGGTGGCCATGGTGAACGACGACGGTGGCGACGGCCGCGTTCAGGTCTGCTCGGGAGAGGGGCTAGAGGGCGTGGGAGAGAGCAGAGAGTGAGGGGAAAGCGAGAGGGGGGGCCTTGGGCATCTCCAGACGCGGATTAGGATGAAGGAGCGGCCTCCAGCGCGAAGCAGGAGGTGGCCGGCGTCGACGCGCGTGCGTCCAGCATGCAGCATCTTCGGGGCAAGGGGGGGAGGAAGACGACAGAGGAGGCTGGTGGTGGGCTGGGCCGCAGGTGGGCCAGCACAGGAGCTGGGCCAGTTCTGCTGCAGGTAAGCGCCAGGTAACTTCTCTCTCTCTTCTCTTTCTATTTAGTTTTCTGTTTTCTATTTTTTCTGCAATTGTTTTGGCTTTAGTAAAAAATACTAAAGCATTTTATAAAATCTTGAAATAATTTGTGGACACTTCGTGGATTAATCCAGTGGCCCACATTTAGTTTCAGAATTATCTGAGCATTTTAAATATTTATAGTAATTAAATGCTCAAATCCAAATACATAATGATTTAGATCAAAAATCCAGAGATGACCTAGAAATATATTCATCATTTTTGACAAAGGTTTTAACCTTTATCAGAAGTCATGAACATTTTCAAAGGCACTTTGGGTTCACTGAAAATTATTTTAGGTTGAACCTATTTGAATTTCATTTGGTGCTAGGGCTTGGAATAATCCCCATTTCAAGTTTCATGAAATTAAACATGATGCAAGCATTATGTAGCACCAGGCAGTACCAGAAGCTAGGGATGTGACACCCCTATATTGGAGCGGCTGCACCCCTCGCATAATGCACGTGGCCATGACTCCAATCATGGTCAATCCGAAATGGGCCAGCAACCTTATCCGGCCCATGAAGTAATGGACGCTCCTGTCATCCTCCTGTCGAGGGCTCCGCAGGCGCCAACTTAGGCGTTTCTTCAGAGGAGCCTTGTTGAACTCCGGGAGGCCGATCCGAACTGGGTTCAGCAGTGGAGCGTCTTCCACATACAACCATTCCGAGGGCCAGTCTTCGGACGCCTTCTTTGGGGTTCCGGATAGATATCCGGTCCCGGCGATGCGCCATATTTCGGCTCCGCCCACTTGATATATTGACCCCTCGTGAGAATGGGGTACGAGGCAAAATAATCTCTTCCACAGTGCAAAATGGGGCTCGATGCCCAGGAACAGCTCGCAAAGAGCTACGAAACCCGCGATGTGCAGAAAAGAGGCGGGCCTGAGGTGATGAAGCTGGAGTCCATAGAACACCAGAAGCCCCCGGAGGAACGGATGAATGGGAAATCCGAGCCCCCTTATGAGATAAGGGACGAAGCACACCCGCTCTCCTTTGGAGGGACTAGGGGTGGCCTCCGCTTGCTTTCGACCTTTGTAGGTGGCCAGCCCGGCTCGAACAGGGACCATAAAGGCTGGAGGAAGGTACCCTCCGCTTGGAGCGTCACCAGCTTGTTGTGCGGAACTGAACATCTCCTCCAATCTCCTGGCTGAGGGCTGGGAGCGCGAGAGGAGGAGCCGCGTCGACGGTCCATGATGGAATGGATTTTTGGTCAGAAGCGCTCCGATGAGTACTCGCGGAAGGAAGATGGTGTGATTTGGATCTGGATTCTTGCCTCTCTTATAGGCAGATTATTAGCGCAGCTAGGGGGTAAAATATAAAAATAACCTGGCCTTTCGCATTCGTGCGACACGTGGAAGAGGGCCATTATTGGGCGTGGGAGCCAAGGAGCGCAACATTTGTAAGGAAGCCGGACACTATTCGGCAAACACATGGAATTTGGAGGAGAACCCGCCTTGCAACACCGAAGACAATATACGCGCCGGACTCGTCATCATTGAAGCCTGGTTCAGGGGCTACTGAGGGAGTCCTGGACTAGGGGGTGTCCGGATAGCCAGACTATCATCATTGGTCGGACTCCAAGACTATGAAGATACAAGATTGAAGACTTCGTCCCGTGTCCGGATGGGACTTTCCTTGGCGTGGAAGGCAAGCTTGGCAATATGGATATGTAGATCTCCTACCATTGTAACCGACTCTGTGTAACCCTAGCCCTCTCCGGTGTCTATATAAACCAAAGGGTTTTAGTCCGTAGGACGAACAACCATTACAACAATCATACCATAGGCTAGCTTCTAGGGTTTAGCCTCCTTGATCTCGTGGTAGATCCACTCTTGTACTACCCATATCATCAATGGCAATCAAGAAGGAGTAGGGTTTTACCTCCATCGAGAGGGCCCGAACCTGGGTAAAAACATCGTGTCCCTTGTCTCCTGTTACCATCCGCCTAGACGCACAGTTCGGGACCCCCTACCCGAGATCCGCCGGTTTTGACACCGACAGCGGGAAACCGGGCCGCCGCTAGCTGGGGCAGCGGGTCGGTCCCAGTTCCCTGCGCCTTCCGTGTCTTGATTGGCTGAGCGGGGCGGCCAAGCCCCCACCCCATTCCTTTATAAAGAGCGGGAGGGGGGATGGCGTCCCGCATTCTTTCATCTCCTCCTTCCTTCAGCTTCTGCTTCCCCCCTTCCATCCACCATGGAGAGAGGGAATCTTGGTCCTTCAATGGTGGCGGCGAGGGTCGCCGCTCGACAACGCGTCCTCCCTTCTCCTGCACC
The DNA here is from genome assembly GCF_018294505.1 of Triticum aestivum. Taxonomy (NCBI): domain Eukaryota; kingdom Viridiplantae; phylum Streptophyta; class Magnoliopsida; order Poales; family Poaceae; genus Triticum; species Triticum aestivum. Next base: position 473,975,735 of record NC_057813.1, on the reverse strand, counting down.
TGGGCTGGCGGAGCCAGCTGCGAGGGGAAGGGGGAGGGGGCGAGGCCGTGGGCGAGGCCGAGGCGCTCGGGGAAGAGGAGGACGGGGTGGTGCGCCGGCCTCGCCTCCGCCAGCAGTTCCTCCCCCCATGGAGGGCCACGTTGGGGATGACCCTTGCGAGTTCTTCGTCAGGCTGCGCCGGCTGCCTCGCCGTCGCCTTCGTCTCCCGACTCCATTCGCGGAGGAGATGGAGCTGGATCCGCCGGAGTCGTTGTGGCTGCATATGAGGGGCTGCGGGATCAGCGGCATGTGGGTTCGCGTTGACTTCCCAGCCCCTCACGTGATGTATCTTCGTCGGGGATGGAAGACGTTCGCTCATATCCACCGCTTGACGGAGGGGCTCACTCTCCATTTCAAGCTGATGGAGGGCGGCCTCCTCTCCGTCAAAGGTCTTCGGGCTCTTCGGAACCCATGCAAGGTGCTGCGTGGAGAGCTCTTCTGATAGAGAAGAGTCCTCCTCGGGCGAGAGTGACGAGGAGGACAGCGGCAGCGATGATGGGGGTAGTAGGCGGCAGGATGACGGGTCCGACTAGGTGTCGGGCGCCGCCCTATGCGGCACCGGCGACCCCATCATCCGTGTCGCCGGCTCCCTGAACTTCTCGGGGCTGTCTCCTTGGGAGTCTGGCGTTGGGAGGCTGCGGAAGAGGAAGAGGGTGGGCGGCAAGGCCGTCAAATCGGAGTACGCGGGCACCGACGCCTTCGACGCATGCTGACATCCTGCCGCCTCGTCTTCGAGCTCTGCTTCCGGCGCTGCCATCACCATCCAGCCTTCGGACGGCCACCGAGATGTTCTCTTGGTGTCTTCTGCCACCCGTAGCTTGCCTAGGCGCTCCTTTTGCCCTTTTCGCCTCCTTGACCTGCCTCCTGAGGAGAGGGACAGGAAAGGGGTTACGGGCACCTTATCTCTTTTTAGTTTGTAAGCCTTCGGGCATTAGCTGAATTTTAAAACTTGTAATCCCATCATTTATGTTTTTCATTCCCTATGGACTGTACCTGAGTGGAATGTTTTTAATGAAAAAGGGATGCTTGCCGGGTTATTTGTTTGTGGGTAGAACCGACGACAAGGAGTAAATCCTTTATATCTCTAAGATAAACATTTCCTTGCCCGGCAACAGGCCTTGCCGTCTTCCCACTTCGCTCGACCTTTCTCATCCTTTTGGCAGAGGCAGGGATGAGGCGGGTTCAGGCTCCTTGTTTTATCCTTTCACTGCCGCGACTACGACCAAACTTGGCCCCAGGAACGAGCTCTAGGGCCTAGAGTTAGGGGAGCACGGTAGCTTTAGGGAAAAACGAGGTTTCACATACCTCAGTCCATAAAGGAATGCATGATAAGGGATGAAGAACTTATCTGAAGCTGTAGCCCCCGGAAACTCTGGTTTGCCGTGGGTGAATCTTTGCTTTTGCAGCCCCCGGCAACACTGGCTTGCCGGGGTCCAGATGCTGGTCTGTCCCTCTTCTCTTTTTCGTCCTCAAGTGGTCCAGCAAGGATATCTGTGAGTCCTGCTAACCAAAGAAGACAAAAGAATGGCAAAGGGACGCACACTCGACCTCTGAGCTAGGGGTTAGTAGCCGCTAAGCACTATCAACCCTAACCAAGGACGAGACACGACCTAGCATGCATGCTATAACTTAGGGCACCAGCGCTTCATTTATTTATGCTCAGGGTCTGCGCCTAGCTTTGTACAAAGGGTTACATGCATCATCGATAATGCTTGTACAAAAGGTGGCTTGCCGGGTGGCCCGGCAAGCCACGCCTCACGGGTAAAACTTGCGAAGATGCTCAATGTTCCAGGAGTTACTCATCGGAACGGCATCTTCGGTCTCTAGGCGGACTGCGCCAGGCCTGGTGACTCGTATTACCTGATAAGGGCCTTCCCACTTTGGCGTCAACTTGTTGGAATTCTTGGCCGATTGAATGCGCCGAAGGACAAGGTCGCCTTCCTCAAGGCTCCGGGCATGAACCTTGCGGCTATGGTAGCGGCGCAAGGCTTGGTGGTAGTGTGCTGTTCTCACAGCCGCCCGAAGACGATCTTCCTCAAGGAGCATCGCGTCATCTTGCCGCAGTTGCTCTTGCTCAACCTCATCATAAGCGAGCACTCGAGGTGACCCGTGTATGAGTTCAGTGGGGAGAACTGCTTCTGCCCCGTATACTAGGGCAACGGGTGTCTGGCCGGTGGCTCGATTTGGCGTTGTTCTGATCGACCAAAGAACCGTCGGCAACTCATCAATCCAGCGCCTTCCGCTCTTGTGCAGCCTGTCAAAGGTCTTTGTCCTTAAGCCCCGCAGTACTTCAGCATTTTCCCTCTCAGCTTGACCGTTGCTTCGTGGGTGGGCAACGGAAGCGAAACAGACTTTGCTGCCGAGGTCTTGGGTATATTGCATGAAGGTGCGGCTTGTGAACTGTGTGCCGTTGTCGGTGATGACCCTGTTGGGTACACCAAAACGACACACTAGCCCCTTGAAGAACTTGATGGCTGACTGAGCTGTGACCTTCCTCACTGCCTCCACCTCCGGCCACTTTGTGAACTTGTTGATTGCAACGTAGAAGTACTCAAAGCCCCCGACAGCGCGGGGGAAAGGGCCCAGTATGTCGAGTCCCCAAACCGAGAAGGGCCAGGAGAGAGGAATGGTTTGAAGGGCTTGAGTTAGCTGATGAAGCTTCTTTGAATGGAACTGACACGCTTCACACCTGGTGACTAGTGTCATCGCATCCTGGAGGGCGGTGGGCCAGAAGAAGCCTTGCCGGAACGCCTTGCCGGCAAGGGGCCCTTGACCCGATGTGGGATCCACATATGCCTCCGTGTATCTCCGCCAACATCTCCAGTCCTTCCTCTCGAGGGATACACTTCAATTTCACACCGTTCGGCCTCTTTCTGTATAGGACGTCATCGATGAACTGGTACATGGTAGAGCGACGGGCTACTTTTTCCACTTCTTCCCGCTCCTCAGGAAGTTCCCCTGTTTGGAGGAATCGGACGGTATGTTGTGCCCATGCTGGAGCCTGGGGCTCGACAGCGAGGACTAAAGGCATTTCCTCCGCTATAGGAGCGTCTGCCTCGACAGCAAGAGCTTGACGCTCCGCCGGAGCCAGCCGTCCCGTGGCGGGCTCAGTGTCCCCGGCAACATCCTTGCCGGCGGCTCCGGGGAGCTCGGCGGGAAAGTACTTGCCGGGCCCTGATTTCCTCCTCTTGTCCTGCTCTGTTGATGGATCAACGGATGGCTAAGTTATCTGAAGCACAAAGGTACCTGGTTCCACAGGTAGCTTGAGGGCAGTGCATTTTGACAGGTAATCGGCGATATCGTTCTCCGCTCGTGGAACGTATTCAGCCTGTATACCGTCGAAACGCTTTTCCAGCTTTCTCACTTCATCGACGTAGGCCTTCATCAACGGGCTCTGGTAATCCTTGTTGACTTGCTTGACGACAAGCTGCGAGTTGCCCTGATGATGAGTTTCTTTATTCCGAGGTCCGCCGCGATCCTAAGACCGCCAAGCAGCCCTTCGTACTCTGCCGTATTGTTCTTTGACACCTCCCTGGGGAAGTGCATCTGGATCACGTACTTGAGGTGCTCTCCGGTGGGGGCGACAAGCAGTACGCCAGCCCCAGCGCCTTGTAAGGAGAACGCTCCATCAAAGTACATGATCCAATTGCAACTTGCCTCCTTGCCGGGGAGAGCAGTCTCTTGGGCTTCTTCGTCATGTGTTGTGGTCCATTCTGCAATGAACTCCGCCAGGACTCAGCTCTGAATCGTCGAAGTACTTTCAAACTTGAGGCCAAAGCTGGACAGTTCCAGTGCCCATTCCACAATTCTTCCCGTTGCATCTGGATTGCGCAATATCCGTTGCAGAGGGAGGTGACTGACGACAGTGATCTCGTGTGCCTGGAAGTAGTGACGCAACTTCCTCGAGGCCATAAGAAGGCTGAAGAGCAGTTTATGCACGCCGGAGTACCTTGATCTAGCCCCCTGCAGGAGGGAGCTAACAAAGTAGACCGGGTGCTGCATCATTTTCTTCTTCGGCGACACTTCAACTGGTTGTGTCGTCTCTGCATTGGTGGTGTCGGGCTCTGTTGCTGCCACTACCTCGTCGTCAACCTCTCTCTGCGCCACTAGTGCGGTGCTGACCACCTGGTTCGTTGCCGCCAGGTATAGCAGCAACGGCTCCTGTGGCCTAGGTGCAACTAGTATTGGCGCGGAGGAGAGGTACTTCTTCAAATCTTGCAATGCTGCTTCAGCTTCTGGCGTCCACTCCATCGGGCCCGCCTTTTTCAGGATCTTGAAAAAGGGAAGGGCGCGCTCGGCAGACTTGGAAATGAATCTGCCCATGGCGGCGATGCAACCAGCAAGCCGACGCACATCCTTGATTCTCTTGGGTGCTTCAATCTGCTCTATAGCTTTGATCTTGTCTGGATTGGCCTCTATCCCACGCTATGACACAAAGAACCCGAGAAGCTTGCCGGACGGGACGCCAAAGACGCACTTCTCAGGGTTCAGCTTGAGATTGATCTTGCGCAAGTTTGCAAATGTTTCTTGCAAATCTGGTATGAGGGTTTCCCTGTCCTTGGTTTTGACCACTATGTCATCCATATAAGCTGCCATATTTCTATGGAGCTAGGGTTCAAAACCAATCTGGACCGCCCTTGCAAACGTCGAACCAGCACTCTTCAACCCGAAAGGCATCCGCATGAAACAATACGTACCACATGGGGTGATGAATGCTGTTTTCTCTTTGTCTTCTCTCGTCATGAAGATCTGGTGGTAGCCGGAGTAGGCATCAAGGAATGACAACAGGTCACACCCAGCTGTGGAGTCAACAATCTGGTCGATGCGCGGTAACGGGAAGGGGTCTTTAGGACAGGCCTTATTGATATCTGTGTAATCAATACACAGTCTCCACTTCCCATTTGCTGTGCGCACTACGACCGGATTGGCCAACCACATTGGATGGAGCACTCCTCTTACCAAACCCGCTGCTTCCAGTTTCCGGATCTCTTCTGTGATGAACTCTTGTCATACCAAAGCTTGCTTTCTGACCTTCTGCTTGACGGGCCGCGCATGAGGACAGACAGCAAGGTGGTGCTCAATCACCTCCCTAGGAACGCCGGGGATGTCGGAAGCTTTCCATGCAAACACATCGACATTCGCCCGCAGGAAGGTGACGAGCGCGTCTTCCTATTTGTCATCAAGGGTGGAGCTTATGGTGAAAGCTCCTCCCGTGCCATCCTCATTGACAGAAACCTTCCTGGTTCCCGGCGGTATGGCCCTGGGCTTCTTGTTTCCACCGGTGGAGCTCTACACTCCGAAGAGGTGCGCTTGCTAGAGTGGGTGTCCGAGGTCTCACCGGTCTTCTTCTTCTTCTTCCCTCCCGGGGTCCCGGCGGTAGGAGCAAGTGCTCTAGTGGCGGCAGCTGCTGCAACTGCTTGCTGGTATAGGTGGTCAGCGCAAATCAGCACATCTTTATTATCGGAGGGGATGGTGATGATCGTCACAGGCCCCGGCATCTTTAGGGTGTTGTAGGCGTAGTGTGACGCCGCCATGAACTTGGCCAGCGCTGGGCGGCCAAGGATCCCGTTGTAGGGCAAGGGGATCCTGGCAACATCAAACACGATCCTCTCCGTCCTATAGTTCAGATCTCTTCCAAAAGTCACGGGCAGCGTGACCTTTCCCTTGGGTTGGCTTCTTCCCGGGTTGACCCCCTGAAACGTGCTCGTCTCTTCGAGGTCTCCATCAAGAATCTACAGTTTCTCGATCACGGCAGGCGAGATTAAGTTCAGACCGGCCCCGCCATCGACTAGCATCTTTGTCACCTTGAGGTTGCGTATTGTTGGTGGAACCAACAATGGCAAGCACCTGACCGCAGTAGTGTGATCAGGGTGATCCTCAGTGTCAAAAATGATAGGTGTGCTGGACCACTTCAGCGGCCTTTGGGCATCAAACGATGGTTCTACCGCTGTGATCTCTCGCGCCCACTGTTTAAGCTGGCGGTGAGAAGTATGCAGCGAGGCATCGGCGTCGACACACATGGCCTCTATAGGTTTCTGAAACTCTTGGTCGCCGGATTCCTCGTCCTCTTCATGATCGTCGTCTTCTGGCTTCCTGTCACGGCCCCGAGCGGGCCTCTCCTCTTGTTTATCCTTGCTGCGACGGCCCGCCTGGCCGTCACGCTTCTTGCCGGACCCCTCAGCACCGTCTTGGCCCTTCTCCTTGTCCCACCTCTCAAATTCAGACCTCTGCTTCTCAGCAAGGAGCTCAACCTGCCGGCAGTCTTGGAGAGCATGGCCTTTGGTGCGATGGATCTTGCAGTATCGCTTGTCGGAGTTTCCTGGCTTCTCGGCAGCCGCCAAGGCCCGGCAGGCGACACATCCGGCAATTTCCTTGCCGGGGTCATCTGCCTTGGTTTTCTTGGTGGAGCCGGTGTCATCAGATCCCTCGACGGCAAGCACGGCTTTACCCTTGTGCTTCCTGTTGCGGCGCCGGCCCTTCTTCACCGGGGCGGTAGTATCCTCATCTGAGGAGTCGGTTTCCACGCCGGCATCTTCGCCAGGGTACTTCCTTCCCTCTTTAGCCCGGGCACATCTGTTAGCAAGAACATAGAGTTCTGCTACATCTTTCACCTTGTTCATTGCCAGCTCTTCGCGCATCTTGCGGTTATGCACGTTCTGATGGAACGCGCTGATGATGGCGGCAGGGTGAACATCAGGGATATTGTACTGTACTCGGCTGATCCTCTATATATACTTGCGGAGGCTCTCGCCTCCCTTCTGGGGAATGACGTGCAGATCGCTCGCTTGGCGATGGGCTTGGTGGCCTCCAGTAAAGGTGCCCACAAACTCATGGCACAAATCTGACTAGGAGGAAATGGAGTCTACCGGCAAGTGCATCAACCATGACATGGCGTTGGGTTTAAGAGCCAACGGAAAGTAATTCGCAAGCACCTTATCGTCGCGGGCTCCGGCAGCTTGCATCGTGATGGTGTAGATGCTGAGGAACTCGGACGGGTGGGTCTTGCCGCTGTACTTTTCGCCCACGTCAGGTTTGAAAGTGCGGTGAGTGGGCCACTGGAACTGTCGCAGCTCACGGGTAAAAGCCGGACAACCTACCTCGTAAGGTAGGCCTCCAGGGCTCTCCGGTGCCGGGTGGTTCACAGCAGGCCCTGCTCGCCTGTCTGATTGGTGGCGCGCTCTGCGCCGGCGCTCGATAGTGGTCCGAGCGTCTTCATGTTCTCGTTCCCGAAGAACTTGGTGCTGGTCACAGTGGGTCTGCGGGTCGGACGACGCGATGGAGATTTCGTCGCCCGTAACGTCGCGACGGGATGGCGTCCGCGGTACCGGGCAAGGAGGAGACGAGTGCACCGTGGTCGCGGTGCCGCCGGCTTTCCTTCCACTGGTGCGTGGGACTTCGTCGGAGCATCGACCCGGGGGCTCCACCGGACTTGGTTCGTCTTTGTTGGCCACCGCAACAAGGCTTCGGATAGTGGCTCTCCATTCGTCGAGTTTCCCTGTAGTGGGAGGAAAATTGAGGAGCAACTGCGCGCGCACCAGGGCTTCTGCTGGCGTTGGTGGCAGCAGAACTTGCACGGATCGCGACGCGCTTCAACTTCTGACCATGTCAGAAGGAGCTCTATCACGACCCCGCGGTCGCACGCCATCTTCACCAGCGCCTCGGCGAGCGGGCAGGTCTTCTACATCCCGGGAGTGGCGCTCGGGGCTCTTCCCGCGGCAATGCCCGGGGTCTTTGGTGTGATTATGCCGTTCATCGCGCGCTGCTCGAGAGGTGCGCGTCGTCGGCGCCGGCGTGGGAGTCTGGGAAGCCCTCGCGTTGCCTTCGGGCAGGGTGGCAACGATCTTGGAAGGCCCCGCGCCACCCGCGGAGGGCCTGGCCCCATCTTTGGATTTGGCGGCGTGCAGCCCGTTACCAGGCGCACGAACATCGCCGCCTCCCAAACTCCGGCTGCTGGGACGGTGTTGGTGTTCGCGAACGGCTCCCCGGGTCCTTTCTGCGACCGGTCCGCTGCTCGCCCGTGTTTGGACAGGATGTCCGGCTTCCAACGGGCCAACCGCCACCGTCGTCTTCTTCTTGGGCGCCATGACGATGAAGGGGTGTCGAACTAACTGCTAAAGCCGATTCTCACAACTGCTAAAGATGTCGGTGGGAATGACACCTATGGGATCACAGGAATCCCTACTACAGTTGCGGGGCGCAGGTTTGTGAGAAGAGCGGATCAAACAGATAGCACGCGGTTCGTTTATCCAGGTTCGGGCCGCGAGGATGCATAATACCCTACTCCTTCTTTGGTGGATTGTATATCTGTGTTCTTGAGCTAGCGGTGGGGCGTGAGGAGCTCCAAAAAGCCGAATCCTCTTCCTGGTTGCCTTGGGCCTCCTTTTATAGGGAAAGGGGTTGCCACAGTGGCACACAGGAGGTGGAAAGGGTACAGTGATGCGAGGTTATCCCTCGCATTACATGACAAGGCGCATTTAATGCATCTTGCTTAGGTATCCTCGCTTTATCGGGGACGGGGGAGAGCCTTGTCTTGTCCGTCGCCACTCCCTCTTGCGTCGACACGTGCCCTGGCCAGCGGTGCCCGCGGTGCCATGTAGCAGGTAGGCAGCTGAGGTGGCGCAGTGGTGGGTCTCCACGAAGATCCGCATGCCGCCACGCAGGTGCCAGCTGGTTGGGTCGGCAGCTGCATGCGAACGGCGGCAGAGGTCTGATTGGCGTGGGCCTGATGGTGGCCCTACGGGTGTTCAGGGCAAGGGCCTTGCCGCGGCCCCAGCAAGGGCCTTGCCGCGGCCCCGGCAAGGGTCTTGCCGGGGCCCCCGGCAAGGGTCCTGCCATGGCGCCTACTGTCATCCGTGACAAGGCTCTTGCCAGGGGCCTTGTGGTCCTCCTCGGCTGGGATCCTACCGAGGATCACCATCTTTTAAAGTGTGTGTCTGATCTTGAATGTCTTCTCAAAGATCTGCATGCCACCACGGGGACGTCTCCTGAATCCTTGCCCCATGGGGGCAGTGGACTCAAGGGTGACTCGCTCCGTAGGTGTGGGGCGAGCTGCCACGGCAAGGGTCTTGCCGGATTCGCTAGAACTGCCCCCCGGCAAGGATCTTGTCGGGGGAGTCCGCTTCGTCCCCTTTGCTCTTTGTGGTCTTGGTCTTGGCATCATTCTGCTTCTCTTCAGCTTTGGCCTTACCTTGGCTTACCTCCCTTGCCGTGCTCGGTGTGGCGGCGCCCGTGGCTCAGACTGCCCGTGCACAGTTATAGGGGTACAAAAAGTGTACCCCCCTTTTTGTACACCGACATGAAGCCCAAGAGCTTTCCGGCTGGAACGCCGAAAACACATTTTTCCGGGTTGAGCTTGATGTCGTATGTTCGGAGGTTATCAAATGTGAGCCTCAAGTCGTCTACTAGAGATTCGACATGTCTTGTTTTTACGACCACATCATCTACGTATGCCTCCACTCTTTTGCCGATCTAGTTTGCTAGACATGTCTGAATCATGCACTGATATGTTGCGCCGGCGTTTTTGAGCCCGAAGGGAATTGTGTTGAAGCAGAATGGGCCGTATGATGTGATGAATGCCGTTGCGGCTTGGTCTGATTCTGCCATCTTGATTTGATGGTAGCCGGAATATGCATCGAGGAAACACAACGAATCGTGTCCTACGGTAGCATCGATAATTTGATCGATGCGGGGGAGGGGGAAGGGATCCTTTGGGCAAGCCTTGTTAAGGTCTTTAAAATCAACGCACAGGCACCAGGATTTGTCCTTCTTTGGTACCATCAGCAGGTTTGCTAGCCTGTCCGGATGTTTTATATCTCTGATGAATCCGGCCTCCAATATCTTGGCTAGCTCCTCTCCCATGGCATGTCTCTTAGGTTTGGAAAAACGCCAAAGAGCTTGTTTGACAGGTTTGAATCCTTTTAGGATATTTAAGCTGTGTTCGGCCAGCCTGCGTGGGATTCCTGGCATGTCTGAAGGGTGCCAGGCGAAAATGTCCCAGTTCTCATGTAGGAACTCTCGCAGTGCTGCGTCTACATCAGGGTTTAATTGTGCCCCGATGGAAGCTGTTTTATTGGGGTCCGTTGGATGGACCTGTTATTTGACTATTTCATCCTCTGGTTTAAAGGAGGTGGACTTGGACCTTTTGTCAAGTATCACATCTTCCCTGTTCACCGTGGAGTGCAGCGTAGTCAGTTCCTCAGCCGCTAGGGCTTCGGATAGTGCCTCAAGGGCCAGTGCGGCTGTCTTATTTTCGGCGTGGAGTGCTATGTCCGGATCACTAGCGAGAGTGATAATTCCGTTCGGCCCGGGCATCTTGAGCTTCATGTACCCGTAATGGGGTATTTCTTGGAAGATTGTAAACGCTTCCCGCCATAGCAGAGCGTGGTATCTGCTACTGAATGGGGCCACTTGGAACATGACCCCTTCGGACCTGTAATTATCCGGCGTGCCGAACACCACATCTAGTGTGATTTTTCCTATACAGCGCGCTTCCCGACTGGGGATTATTCCTCTAAAGGTTGTGCTGCTTCGCTCAATGCAGTTCCAGTCTATTTCCATTTTTTGAAGGGTTTCCTCATAAATGAGGTTCAATCCGCTGCCTCCATCCATGAGTACCTTGGTGAGGCAAAAGCCGTCCACTATTGGACTGAGGACCAATGCGGCTGGTGCTCGGGCTATTCGGAATTTAGGTTCATCACTGGCATTAAAAGTAATAGCCGTGTCACTCCATGGGTTTATTGTTGCTACTTGGTAGACTTCGGCAATGCTGCGGAGTGTTCTTTTTCGCATATTATTTGATGAAAAAGTCTCGAAGACTGTTAATACCGTACTGGTGTCCCTAGGGTGGCTTTCTGTGGCCTCCATAATTAGGAGATCTTCGCCAATTTTGGCCACCTGCCGGAGTATCCAACATGCTCTAAGGCTGTGAGTTGGTGTGGCGCCCTCTGTACTATGAATTTTACAGGGTCCATTAAGCCATCCTTCCAGTACGGTTCCATGCGCTGTAGAGGGTTTTTGCTTTTTAGTGTTTAACCCGGGTGTCTGGCGATGATGCACCCTTTTATTTCGGACTGGGTTTGTATTCAGGGCCGGATCGTCCCAAAATTTTATTTTGGTTTTCCTGGCGCTTTCCATCGCACAGTACTTTCGTACTATGGACGAAAAGTCAGCGAAGCGTGTAATATCATGGCGACTTATGGTGTTGAGGATTCCCTTGTCCGTGCAATTATTGCAGAAGAATGAGATTGCGTCTTCCTCACGACAGTCCTTTATCCTGTTCATGACCATGAGGAATCTGGCCCAGTAATGATGTCTCACAGCCCTAGAGTTTGTTTGCAAGTAGTTGCATAGTCATCCATGCATATGTATAAATTTATTGGAAACTTGAAATGGGGATGCTTAAACCCTAGCACCAAATGAATTCAACTAGGGTCAAAATAAAATCTTTTTCATTGAACTCAAAATGCCCTCTAAAAATGTTCAACATTTCTGGTTTGAGGTGAAAGCATCTACCAAAAATGGTTTATATTTTTGCAGGACATATTGGGCTCTGGATTAAATCATATGCTATTTGCAATTGGGCATTTAAATGCTATATAATATTGTAAATGCTCAATTAATTCTGAACTTAAATGAGGGCTGTTGGGAATATTCCAAACAGAGCCCACAGTTATTTTCAGGATTCTTGAAAACGTTTTGGTATTTTAAATAAAGCCCTGAAGTTACAGAATAATAGAAAAAACAAAAAACAAATAAAAGAGAGAGGGAGAGAGACTTACCTGGACCTACCTTCTATGCAGCCCACCTGGCCGGCCCAGCTGGCAGCCCAGCCAACTGGCCCAGCCCACCACCGCCTCCTCCCCTGTCGTCTTCCTCCTTTGCCAGGAGGACGGGCGCGTGCCCGACGCGCGTGCACCGCCGTGCGGCCACCTCCTGCCTGCTTGCTCGCTGCTGGAGACGGCCCTAAGCGCCACACACTCCCCCTCGACCGCCCCGTACCCTCTCACTCTCCCGTGCCCATTCCCCTCCTCTCCCTCGCTCTCTCGCACGACGCCCGAGGACCACCGCCGCCGCCGTTCGCCATAGCCGCAGCTGCAGCCAACCCCGAGCCTCTCCGACGTGACCACGAACATCGCCACGCCCCCCTCGTCCTCTCCGTATAGCCACGCATCGCCAGAGGCCCTGCATCCATGCCATCTTCATCATCTTCATTGCCGGCCGCCGGAGATCCCCCTCGATGCTCCGCTTGCTCCGGTGCCCCCCTCAGCTCGCCGAGGCCACCGCTGCACCCTCTGTGAGCTCCTGTGTCGTTTCCCCCTCTCCCCTGGCTCATTTTCTTCCTCTAACACCGATGTCCGTCGCGGCCGAGAGCTTCTCGCCGCCGGCCATGGCGTAGCCGTGGCCACAGCCACCGCAGCTCGTTCCCGAGCCCACCATCGTGCCCAACACGATGTCATGAGACCGTAGACACCCTAATCGCCTCCTCCCGTGCTCTGTAGCGCCACCCCAAGATTGCCCGAGCTGCTGCCGCCGCCAAACCTCGTCGCCGGCCACTTTTCCGGCCACCCCAGCACATACCACCGCCACCACTAGATGCGCGCCACTGCGCGCGTTTGAACGCAACAAACCATGGCCGAAACGATGCCTTGTGGCTCGTTTCCGAGCCCCTCAGCCGTTGCCCGTGGTCGTCGCCGGCGCAACTCCGGTGAGCTGACGTGGCGGCGTCATTAGCCATTAACAGTCCCACTAATTAAGCTTAGTGACACTGACAACTGGGCCCCACCGTCTAATTAAACGTAGCTTAGTTGCCGTTTAGCTTTAATTAACCGCAATGGGCCCACGCGTCAACTTTGACCAAGCTGACGTGGCCGTTGGCTGGCCCCACAAGTCAGTGACACTAACCAGCCCCAGCCACTGACCAGTGGACCCCACTGGTCAGGTTTGACCTGGACGACCCCGCTGACCTGCTGACGTCACGATGACATCATACTGACGCAGTAAATCCTTTTCTGGATTTATTCTTATATAGGAAATTCCAGAAAATAGCACAAACTTCTAAAATTCATAGAAAATCAACCGTAACTCCAAATGAAACAAATTATATATGAAAAATGATCAGAAAAATCCAATCTATCCATCTGTAGAGGTTTCATGCATGTTAGAACACCTTAACCTTGCTGTTTAGGTGAAACAAGTTAATGCACCTTTATGACTTCATATAATGGGTTTGCATTTGAATCTTTGGTTCAAATGGACTCATTTCAATCTGTTCTAGCTTGCATTAGCCCAAAACACATTCATATTGCCATGTCATAGCATGCATCATATTGTGCATTGCATTGATTGTGTTTCTTCTCTGTTTGTCGGTGTTGTTCCCCCTCGATAGACGTTGTACCGACATTGTGATCATTGACACTGATGAAGACTCAATGTTATCTTCAGAAGTGCCAGGCAAGCAAAACCCCCTTGTTCATTCCGATACAATCCTACTCTCTCGCTCCTGCTCTATTTTAGTGCATTAGGACAACAATGATTCTTCTGTTACTTGCTGCGATAGCTGAACCCCTTTATCCTCTGCATGACCTGTCATTGCCACAGTAAATAGATGAAACCCACTAGCACGAGTAGGAGTTGTTTGAGCCCTGATGTGCCTACTCATTCATGCTTGTTTGTCATGCCCGCTGTTGCTTAGAGTTGTGTCAGGTCTGATTCATCCGGGATGAATCAGAGGTGTGTGAACATGTCCTACTGTGTGTGAGCTAAGTGTGTGAACACGATTTGGTAAAGGTATCGGTGAGAGGCCATGTAGGAGTACATGGTGGGTTGTCTCATTGAAGCCATCCTCAGGAACTGAGTTCTGTGTTTGTGATCCATGATTCAGCTACTACCATGCATTGGGCCCTCAAAATATGACCCCGCTCGACTTCTTATTCACCCTTGTCCTCTGTCCAGGAGTTGCAAGTAGTTTCTGGTGTTTGTAGTATGCTGGAGGCCATGCGCAGCGCTGACCGGAGGGGTGGGCTGTGATGCGGTAGGCACGTGGCCGGGTATACCGGGCACCCATTTGGTGTCTCGGAACCCTGTTCACATCGTTCGGGGCCGTATGTGGAAACCTCGGCCGGACTCCTTGCGGATGGAACCTGAATAGGCGATAAACCTGGACTAGAGACTTGAGTGCTTAGGTAGGTCATGGTCTACACCCATGTCGGCTTTTGCTTGAAGTCTGCCGAGCACATGTCGTGTGCAGACGCTAAGTGGTGGAAACATGCATGAAGAAGTACACCCCTGCAGGGTTATAAATGATCTATTCGAATAGCCGTGTCCACGGTAAAGAACTTCTGGGTTGCCTATAACAGTTCATAGACAAGTGAAAGTGGATACTCTAAAATGCGCAAGACAAGCGTGAGTGCTATGGATGGCGTTCTCGTAGGGAGACGGGAGCGGATCCATAGTGGTGTATTGATATGGTGAATATGTGGACTCGTGTGCACCACCTCAAATGAGTTACTTGCAGTCGTAGTTCAGGATAGCCACCGAGTCAAAGCTGGCTTGCTGCAGTTAAACCCCACCATCCCCTTTGTTGATAATGATGCATATGTAGTTAGTTCTGATGTAAGTCTTGCTGGGTACATTTGTACTCACGTTTGCCTATTTTATGTTTTTGCAGAGAGACTTCAGTCTCGCTAGTAGTTCCACGTGGACTTCGACGTTTAGCTTGTTACCTCAGCTACGATCTTGTGCCCTCGGCAGGATCTAGTAGATAGTCAGGCTTCTAAGCCTTTTTCATTTGTAGATGTCTGTACTCAGACATGTTAAGCTTCCGCTTGTGCTTTGACTTGTATGCTCTGAATGTTGGGTCATGAGACCCATGTTTGTAACATCTTGCTCCTCGGAGCCAAATGAATAAATACTTGAGTTGTAGAGTCATGTTGTGATGCCATGTTGTATTTGCACATATCGAGCATATTGTGTGTATGTTATTGAAATGCTTGGTATGTGTGGGATCTGACTATCTAGTTGTTTATTCTTAGTAGCCTCTCTTACCGGGAAATGTCTCCTAGTGCTTCCACTGAGCCATGGTAGCTTGCTACTGCTCCGGAACACTTAGGCTGGCCGGCATGTGTCCTTCTTCGTTCCTGTGTCTGTCCCTTCAGGGAAATGTCACGCGATGAATACCGGAGTCCTGTTAGCCCGCTACAGCCCAGTTCACCAGAGTCCTGTTAGCCCAGTGCTACAGCCTGGATTCACTCGCTGATGACCGACACGTTCGATGCTGGGTCATGGATGCCTGTCCCTGTAAGTTTGTGCCACTTTGGGTTTACGACTAGCCATGTTAGCCCGGGCTCCTTATCATATGGATGCTAGCGACACTATCATATACGTGTGCCAAAGGGCGCAAACGGTCCCGGGAAAAGGTAAGGCGACACCCGTGGGAATACCGTGCGTGAGGCCGCAAAGTGATATGAGGTGTTACATGCTAGATCGTTGTGGCATTGAGTCGGGGTCCTGACAGCTTTGGTATTAGAGCTTGACTGCCTGTAGGATTACCAAGCCAAACTGGTCGAAGTTGTGTCTAGAAATGCTTTAGTTATGTAAGGGAATTGATTGTGGGATGGAACGTAAGGCTCTTTTTACTCCTTATACCTCATGGCCTTCTGATCTGAGTCATCCTCTTCTCTTCTACGGGGATTAAGAACTAGGCCTTCTCATCTATCTATCAGGATGACGTGTTACTAATCCATAGACTTATAGGATTGATAGTTTCAAGCCTCAATTCAGTTTCTACTACTTTTAATATGTTCTCTGTTGAACCAGAACCTTGATATGATGTTGTTAAGTGACTATGCAAATCCTTGTGAATGTCTCAAATCTTTTCTGAGCATTTACAGCCGTTATGCTGTCCGTGTCATCCTAGGTTTCTAAATTGTCTGATGCATTTGCAAATCCTTTCTTTCCGTTCCCGATGTGCTTTATGGTCAGAATAAGCACACTAACCGGTGCGTTGAGGTAATTTATTGCCTTGACATATATGTTGGAGCTATTATTATGACCCTAGGTGTTTTAGGGAGCCACCTAGTAAACTAGCCATGTTTTGTGCTCCCTGTGTGATGATTCTGGCCGTCATTCTCGAAAGCATCCTGTGATGTTATTAGTTAGAAGGTATTCCATTCCGGGGTTCTTGAACCCAAGATTCACCCTTCTTACCTCATGTTCATAGCATTTGCTAGTTCCTTTAGGATATTAGTAACCTTTGTGATAGTTCTCGAGGTTTGTGGTATATCGTTCTTCCAAATACTATGAACCACTTATGGCAGGAGTTTGTTGGATCAAAAGATCGCAACAAGAGTGCTCTCGAAGAGTTCTCCATTCTATATTGCGACTCTGCCAGTTCTACTTTTCTGCATGGGTTATCCGGAAGAAACCTGTTGAACTTGATTCGACATACTAACCTATGCATACACAACTCAGAAAGTTATATGTTCCCCGAGTTGTTCCTCCTTAGTCGTATTCTGACCCCCATCTATCAATTGATAGTCAAGAGTATGCGTGCACTCGTTTATCGATGCCTATTACTCTTGTGGTCCATCGAGCCATTCTATTCTGGAATGACTAGGAGAAACAAACTCTAGTACCTTGTCCATATCCAGGATTGGGTCAAAGCAGTCGCACTTCGCAGATCAAATTGCTAATCTAGCTTTTTCTCTGTTCTACCTTGGAGTATTACCATCTTGATATTAAGAATATCATGGGAGTTGCACACCATCCTATGAACTCTTGATACAGTGATACTTCTCTCCATCATTATTCATTCCTCGGTCCAGTGTTGTCACAACCGGAATGCCGACAAGTGAACCATGATGCGTGAAATCAATACTCCTAGTAACTCGTTGCTTGGTAGTAAATGGACAATATTCTCATTCTTAGCGTGTTGGTTATTAAATCATCATCCTAAGATTGATCGTGCTACCTAGTCCTTATTTCTGGTGCACTCCTCGATCAATGAGTTAGGATTATTCAGTCCCTTGCTTATTTGATCATATTGTCTTGCTCTGAAAGCAAGATTGTTCTCGAGCTTAGTAACATATCGGTGGTTCGTGATTTTCCGGATATCTTCTCGAAAGTATTACTAGGTTGTCCCCTGACCATTATGTTGAGCTCGTGATCAAGTTGGTTTTCCTCTAAACCAGTCATTCTCCAAGAATCTGTGTTGGACACCCCTTATCTAGTTGGTTAAGCCAAACAACAACTTGGAGAGTTGGAAGATAAAAGCTTGTCCGACTTAGTTCATTTTTGGGGATATCCTTTTGAGGGTGTGTTGAAGAAAGATGATATCTTCACCGATTGGTCCCTGTGATCAGTTGTTGGATCTATTGCCTTGTCAAAATTTGGACTTGAGTATGGGCTATCGTCAAGTCAAATCAGAACCAACGATGTTCGTAATGTTGTCTTACTCGTGGTTGATCCCTCGAGCATACACCATTACATCTTTTGGTCTGACCGATGCTATCGCCTTGTTCACATAATTATGGAATTCCACTTATATGGAAACCTAGACGAGTTGTTGTTGAGCCCATCAGCAACATTTTTATCTCCTCCATGATTCGTGTTGAACATTCAGTTAGTATTGGAAACTTATATAAGCATTATATTCGTGTTTCGTTCATGAAGAATATGCTTGGATGAAAGAAGTGACTTCCTCTGATTCACGTGCATTTGGTGCAAGTTGTCGCCGTGAGTTCGAGAAAGATTGTTTTTGTTTTCTTTGGAATCATCCCAAGTCAGTCATGCATGTGCGAAGTATTCTATGGTCTGATAGACTAATCATCTTCATTCTATACATATCCCTAGCACACCAAGCCACTGGTTGATTTGTTCAAGGAGAAGAAGTTCCTTCTTAAGAGCAAGACTTATGCAAGGACTTCGATATCCTCGATGATGGTTCCCCTCCTGAACTCGGTAGTGTTTTATTATAAGAATACTGTGTGGTCATGTTTGTCTCGGACAACGTATTCACATGTGGTAGCAGAACCAGCTCATGTTTTGGAGCTTGCTATCGTAGTTCATCTCCCGAGAATCTCACAATATCATCTCGACGATTTGTGTTGCAACCTTTCCTTTTCGGACATGTTGTCTGAAGTATCCTGTTACTAACCAAATCTGAATCTCAGGCAGATATGATGGTTGGAACATTCCAACATTTGCATTTTGTTCCTAGCTTGCACCATCTTTGTGCCATTTCACCATGGGCTGCCTTCTTAGTAATTCTTGTTCAGGATCATCATCAAAAGTGGTCCTACCATGGGTCCCATCCATTTCCGATGATAAGCAAAATCATCCCTTGTGTTGTCTTCAACAAGGTAGTCCACATCATCCATTCTGGCCCGAGAATGACATTCTTTCGAACTCCTTCAAATGATCGATTGTGATTGCCTTAGGCTGGTATAAAGAGTTTCAATGATCTCTAAATCAAAGGTAATTCTTTTTGCCACTTAAGGAGATATTTCTACAAGTCACCTTCCCTAAGGTGCATCGTTATGGTATCATGGCAACTCAACTCCTTGCTACGTTGACAACCGTTCACCATCTTCTTAGGTGGGGAATTATTGCCTACCTAGTGAACCTTTTTCATGTGTTTCACTCCATCCCTCTGGACGAATGCTTTGTGTCTCAGCTCGAGAGATATTTCAATGTCCCCCTCCGTGAGTTGATCATGAGTTGTTTGACCTTCAATAAGATCGATCCCTCTAGAGTTTTCCTATCCCTCTCGTTGTCATGTTAGTAGGAGTTCCTGGAGCAAGACATCGAGACAATGATGGTGATCGAATCAACGTTCATTTGAAGTGCACCCTGGATTGTGAAGATTGTGTTAGTTTGTGCTCCCCTTTCATCACACCCTACGCTTGAATCTCGGGACAAGATTCTTGTTTAGTGGGGGCGAGTTGTCACAGCCCTAGAGTTTGTTTGCAAGTAGTTGCATAGTCATCCATGCATCATATCTAAATTTATTGGAAACTTGAAATGGGGATGCTTAAACCCTAGCACCAAATGAATTCAACTAGGGTCAAAATAAAATCTTTTTCATTGAACTCAAAATGCCCTCTAAAAATGTTCAACATTTCTGGTTTGAGGTGAAAGCATCTACCAAAAATGGTTTATATTTTTGCAGGACATATTGGGCTCTGGATTAAATCATATGCTATTTGCAATTGGGCATTTAAATGCTATATAACATTGTAAATGCTCAATTAATTCTGAACTTAAATGGGGGCTGTTGGGAATATTCCAAACAGAGCCCACAGTTATTTTCAGGATTTTTGAAAACATTTTGGTATTTTAAATAAAGCCCTGAAGTTACGGAATAATAGAAAAAACAAAAAACAAATAAAAGAGAGAGAGAGACTTACCTGGACCTACCTTCTATGCAGCCCACGTGGCCGGCCCAGCTGGCAGCCCAGCCAACTGGCCCAGCCCACCACCGCCTCCTCCCCTGTCGTCTTCCTCCTTTGCCAGGAGGATGGTCGCGTGCTCGACACGCGTGCACCGCCGTGCGGCCACGTCCTGCCTGCTTGCTCGCTGCTAGAGACGGCCCCGAGCGCCACGCACTCCCCCTCGACCGCCCCGTACCCTCTCACTCTCCCGTGCCCATTCCCCTCCTCTCCCTCGCTCTCTCGCGCGACGCCTGAGGACCACCGCCACCGCCGTTCGCCATACCCGCAGCCGCAGCCAACCCCGAGCCTCTCCGATGTGACCACGAACATCGCCACGCCCCC